>NW_026942538.1:0-290870 GCF_024139115.2 Armigeres subalbatus
GCAGTGATAATTGTTTTCAATTATTCTTCCCGGCACTGTGTAATCAGGTGTCCGAAGTTTGAATCTTTGTGTCCGAAATATGAATCTAACCCCGCCGGTGTCCGAGGTTTGAATCAAACAGAAGTCGGACATTTTCATAATTTGCAAATAATCTTCGCAATATCTTGCACATATTAAATACGTAGTTCAAAGATGAATACTTTACTTTATGATTGCAATGGTGGTTTAAACAGTGTGATTAATAATGTGAGTAAACAGGATGATTATATATCAGAAAGTGCTTAAGTGTCCGAAGTTTGAGTTTGCACGGTATTTGTACTTCGCGTGGAGAGTGGTTATGTGTGCACTAATTAGAATCATGAATTAAATTAATGGATTTTTGCCAGTAAAAATGTGTGGAATTTTTGTAGGGTACTATTTTATCATTTTTTCTTAAACAAGAGACAATTTTGAGATAATTTCTGAAATAAAAACCGTCAAAAATTTACATGGGATTCTTTTGCGAATACTGGCAGTACAATCACCTTGACAACCTCGTGGATCTTGAGTCTCACTGAGTACATATATTATATTTTGGTCCTCCAGAAGATCCGGAAAATCCGAAAAAGAGGTCCATTCATGAAATCCATCATAAAACGAACACAGTTTCTTCACAGCTCTTCATTATCGTACTCTAATGTTAAAGTGGTCAATTTTTTAACAGTCACCGGGGTCTTCCAGAAGATCCGGAGCACCCACAAAAGTTGACAATTCATAAAATTCAACCCAGAAAAAAAACTTTAAAAAAAATCTTTCTATCATCGAACTCTGAGTAAGGCAATAAACGAATATCGTGACCTGTTCCCATTTATCAAAGTGACTATCGGAGGTCTTCCGGAAGATCAGGAACATCGGTTAAAGTAGTTAATTAATGTAACCAAAAGCCCTCCGGAAGATCCGTATCACATGTAAAAGTGATCAACTCACAAAAAAAAAATTAACGATTGGTCTATAATGGCAGCTACGATCAAGTTAGACATAACTTCAACTACATTTATTACTAAGGTTTCAAAAACAGTTCATGATATATATTTAATACTGAGAGCACCTTCTTCTTATTACTATTATTCTTTGGTATTACATCCCCCATAGGGACATTGCTGCGTCGCAGCTTAATTAAGCACTTCCACAGTAAATAACGGGGAGGTTTTTAAGCCAAGTTACCATTTTTGCATTCGTATACAGTTATATACCGATTTTATCACCCCCTGGTGAATTTTGGGGATAGAAAATGTGACAAAATCGGAAAAAAAAGTTATTTTCAATTTTGCAATTTGTTTTACAAATATGAATCTGTTTATGCCTTGTGATAGCAAAATACGTGAAAGGAACCCATATTTTTTTTATCGGAAAGGCTTACAAAATGAAAGTAATTTTATAGAAATCATAATTGCTTACGATATTATTTACAAAAATAAAAAGATTGACTTAAATTTTCTAAAATTTTTGGGGTGACAAAATATAGTCCAAAACGTGATAAGATCAGGGGAAGACAAAATTGGGTCGATACTGTATTATGTGGCTAATACGATGATACTTGTATGCCCAGAGAAGTCGAGCAAATTTCCAACCCGAAAATATCCTAGACCGGACCGGGAATCGAACCCAGCCAACCTCATCATGATCTTGATTTGTAGCTGTGGTTAAGGAGGGCCCCGCAGAAAGCATCACAACATACTTCTTGAGATGATCAATGATTAGAATAACAAACAATTTACAAAATATCGTGCTTTAGTAGGATGCGTATCAAGTGTTGACCAATCCTGTGGAACTTTAGGAGGAAGCCGCGTTCTTCTATGGTGAGTTTCATGAATTGAACATTTCTACGGATGTTCCGGATCTTAGAAAGGACCTCCGGTGGCCACTCAAGTACATTTAAATCAATCTTTTGTTACTCAGAGTACGACAATAAAAAGCTTTGTAAAAACCGCACTCTTCTATGATGAGTTTCATGAATTGACCACTTCTACGGATGTTCCGGATCTCCTGGAGGAGCTTGAATGGCCACTTAGGTCCATAAAAACGGGTCACCACAATAATTAATTGTTACTCAGCGTTCAAAAATGGAAAACTTAAAAAAACGCGCATTTCTATGATAAGTTTTATACATTGACCACTTTAACGGACGTTCCGGGTCTTCCAGAGGGACATCGGACCAGGAATTGTGTTTTGGGATTATTGCTACGCAAATTTATGAGCATTTCCAAAATCGCCTTTCTAAAAGCAAGATATCACGCCAAGAATTGTTCCTTCAAAATCATTCCTGGGAACCAGAAAGGCCGAATTACAAAAAAATCTGTCCGTAACGACATTTTCGGAATCCATATCTTCAATTTGGTTCCAAAATATGAGAATCGGTTCGTAAACAAACTTTTGGAAGCGAATTCACGTTGGGGTAATTTTTGACCCGCTAATGCACATTGTGTCACTTTTTTTGTTGTGGCGTTCCTAAAGGTTGCTGAAAGCTGGTTATCACCTACAAATTTTCGTTTGCAAAAGTTAGGAAAAGTCAGAAAATTTCAAACCCCTATCTCATTTGGTTGAAAAGCTGCAATGTTTTTTAATCATCTTTGGGCCAAAATAGACCCCAATGCACTAGGAAGGTTAACCGATTTGCTCGCAACATTCGACGGCAAATCATGTCCCATAGTTTCCTATAGAAAATTGGCTCGCGTCTATGGGTTCAAAAGTTATGTCCTTTTTTATTCGCAAACTGCATTTCACTTATTTTGAAGACACTTATTCTTGGCCTATTTACTCACAGCTAGTTGTATGGAACGTGCATCCTGTTTTATTGTTTGCTATTGGAAATGGACCAGATCGGAAAACGTGTTCTTCAATGTTCATTAGACCTGTTCACCATTTTCAAAAGTATTCCAGATTCAAAGTGCCACTCCTCTATTTCAATGAGTATCTTAAATGGAGTCTCCTGACCAATTTTCAGCCAAATCCATGGAGATTTAGAGGTGCATCAAACGAGATTTGTGATTTTTTAGACTTTTCATAGAAATGTCGTCTGAATGCATCAATTTAACTCCACATACATACTAGAAGCATTAGTCGTGAATAGCTTCTTTAGACTATTACCTACCACTTTGTCATTGATACTAGGATGTTTAGAGGGCTTATTCTATGAATTTTTAGTAGATTTTGCTGAAAAAATGGCTAAAAACCAGAAAAATAATTTTAGGTGCTTCTGGGGGTAGTAAAAATTTTCAATATGTGCCCAATTCAATTATTCCGTTTATTTCCTTCAACTGTTGCGGAAGTTTCGTCCATACACCACTTTATTCTGAAAAATAAGCTTCGGCATGTAATAATGCAGTTTTCATGAAATACTCAACATTTGAATAGGGTAGTCAAGCAAGACCATTCCCCCATGCTAAAACAAAGTTGACCATGATTTATGAGCAATGTCATCCAGTATGCTCGACCTATTGGTATGGAACTAGAGTGGGCTATGTGGTAGTGTCAGGGCCTGCAGATCAAGAGGTCCACGGTTCGAGGCGCCGAGTAGATAAAGATTTTTTCTTGTCAAGTCTTATGGAAAATGCTATGTTTTCAATGACCTTTCGGGGTCGTTAACTACATTTGAATGTGACTGATTCTATACCCTTCTCCTAGTTATTGCATCACTCATGCCACTGACTAATTTTAAACGACCTTCAATTATTGAGATTATAATAAGTTCATGTCCATCATTGCAGTCACCAATGAATCGTCTACTTTGAGCGTGCCTACAGCGACACACTAGGAGTTAACTCTCTGTAATCAGTATGGCGAAAGGTATCTACAGTTGATTTTCTCGAAGTTAAAAACCCTAATCGAAAAAGTATTTGGTAAGCGAAGTAGCGGATTCCCTCCTGCATAACCCGGTACCAAATATTTTCCCGATAAAGTTACCCTTTTTGAGAAAACCCACGTAAATTAAATGTGTTTCGCCATACAAAGTTCTGGCAGTTAACTCATGCTGGCTATTTGCGCATATACGATAGCGCCTGGATGGTGGCATCGGCGGGTAGAAAACCAGCCACTACCAATAATTCATTGTGAAGTAAGAATCGATCCGGTTTTGTTTGTGCCATGAGTGTGGTACAATAACTAAGAAGAGGATAACCAATAAATCAGAATGTTTTTTTAAACTTTAAACTAGATTTTTTATCACGCTCAATTTAAAATAAGTTTCTGACCGCGACAGATTATAGACAACATGGAATTAGCCACCTGGCTTGATAAATAAAATATCTTTAACTGCTTGGCGCCTCGAACCGTGGACCTCTTGATCTGCAGGCCCTGACACTACCACATAGCCCAATCTAGATCCATATCAATGGGTCGAGCATACTGGATGACATTGCTCATAAATCATGGTCAACTTTGTTTTAGCATGGTCTTGCTTGACTACCCTATTCAAATGTTGAGTATTTCATTAAAGCTGCATTTATTACACGCCGAAGCTTATTTTTCAGAATAAAGTGATGTATGGACGAAACTTCCGCAACAGTTGAAGGAAATAAACGGAATAATTGAATTGGGCACATATTGAAAATTTTTACTACCCCCAGAAGCACCTAAAATTATTTTTCTGGTTTTTAGCCATTTTTTTCAGCAAAATCTACTAAAAAGTCATAGAATAAGCCCTCTAAACATCCTAGTATCAATGACAAAGTGGTAGGTAATAGTCTAAAGAAGCTATTCACGACTAATGCTTCTAGTATGTGGAGTTAAATTGATGCATTCAGACGACATTTCTATGAAAAAGTCTGAAAAATCACAAATCTCGTTTGATGCACCTCTAAATCTCCATGGATTTGGCTGAAAATTGGTCAGGAGACTCCATTTAAGATACTCATTGAAATGGAGGGGTGGCACTTTGAATCTGGAATACTTTTGAAAATGGTGAACAGATCTAATGTTCATGGTTCAATATTTAAAAATTTGATAGCATGTCTACTGCCGCTAACCGCAAGTCAAGCACATCTATATATATATATATGGAGGCCCATATACAAATGTGCTCAACTTCCGGTTAGCGGCAGTATAGTGGTAATCAGGGATTGAACTTATCATTTCATTATCATTTAGTATTCAGCCAATAAATTCCAGAGGCGGAATTCCGAAAAGTGTTGTATGGCGGACCTCTAGCGCTATTTTCCCTCTACAACTTTGTTTAAGGGTACATTGCTCTATGCCTAATATTTACAGCATGAAACGCTAGTATCACTTAATATACTAAATGATAATAAGTGTTATTACACAAGCCATAATGTTTTGTGATATGGAAATGCTAATATCATCTTCCAAACTTAGACGTACATGTTCATAATAGAATTAGAGGCGAAAGTATAGAATTGATAGTTCCGTTAGGATACGGCAGGCATGAAGAATGTTTTAATAGAAGTCGATTTGAAAGCGAGCGGAGGGCAATATTTGTGATGGCACATATCGCACAACCTTCCTTCAATGAACTATTAATTTCGACTGTAGTTTAATGATTCGGAGATGGCTTTTCAGTCTTGACAAAATCAAAACACTGTTATTTAATCTTGTCCAACGTTTCGGTCCGTTTGGGACCTTCCTCAGGGACTCAATTCTTACAGGTTTATCCTCAACTGTGGTTCTGCTGAACCATTGATTGTCATGAGGTCAGGATTTTCCCACGTAAACGAGAACGTTTCGAGCACCGCGTTCATGGTAAAACCCTTTCCGTTTATCGTTCGTTGGAATTCAGTGCCTGGCACAAGATCGATCACCATTGCCTAATGAAAGAAAGCACTACAGGGATGACCCGATTTTTAACATGTTCAAATTATGTATGCTCCTAATTTCGTAACATCGATTTTATGATAGCTTTATAATTTATTTACGATCCAACTTTGTCGCTTTTTTTTAGTACATAATTTTATACTAAGAAATAATATAAAAAAAAAAAAAGATTTTCATTGTCTGCCTATTATGGATTATATAAAAAATTTGGAAGTATTATTTCAATTTTTTGGAAGTATATTCTTCTTCTTCTTCTTCTTCTTCTTCTTCACATCCTGATACGGAACGGGTTTACGGAAAATTTGATCAAATTACCAAAGTAAATTTGACAGCTGATTCAGTACGGAAGACATGTTAATTTTGCTTACGGGATAATAGTACGGAATATTTTTCCGTAAGGAAAAGTGACTGCTCCATTTACTTTACCCAGCAGGCGTTATTAGCGTTAGGAATATTGATCTATTTGTCAGCTCCGTACTGCTCACGGAATTTCTGTAGCGGAATCATTCCGTGACCATTCCGTGTCCTATCTAATTGCACAGTACTTTTCAGCAGCGTACTACCCTTAAAGCTTTGAAACGAGAACACCCCTTCATTGCTACAGCATCAGAAGTGGGATTACCTTCAAAATGCTACTATGTACGGAATCAAAAAAACTTTTGAAGAATTGCGAAGCGAAATCAGGTCAGCGGAATCCATTCTTGGGGATCGAAATCTCGTCCAACTAGAAGAAGCTTCAGGATTCAGACTTGTGGAATCGATTATAAAGGATGACGATTTCGTCCAAACTGGAAGGCAAGAATAAAGGAAAGAACAGCAAACTGTAATGTATTTTCTAACGTCAGAAGGTTCGAGTAGATATCTAAAAGTCCATCAGCAGAGGCCTCCGCTTTATCAACTCAACGACTTGGAATCACTCAAGCCGGAAATGCAATCAATTGTTCTTGACAGCCGTTACAATTTACTACTATTCCCAATAACAGTGTGCGTCAAGATGAACTTTGCTTGACATTGCCAACGTTTTCCGGTCATTATTAAGAAGACTTTAACCATTTTTTTGAAAACGTTACCAAATACGATACAGGGGAGCGGGCCATTTGGCATAAAGTCATTTGGCATAACGCCATTTGGCATAAGGTCATTTGGCATAAAGGCCATTTGGCATAACGGTCATTTGGCATAACGGACATTTGGCATAATTGTAACCAACGTCAAAAGTGAGGGTCTTTTGGCATAACGGACATTTGGCATAATTTTTCTTTGCATTTGCTAAATGGTGACTAAGTGGTGCGGGAAACACCCCGGAATAGTAAATATAATACCCATCAATAACAATATTAAAAAGACATTGTCCTCTCGTGGAAAGAATGCATTTGCAATGCAATGCAAAAGTAGGCGCATGCCCGGACTAGAGCAGTGGTGGATATAATCCCCTCTTTAAAAGAAGGCGTGTTGCCGGATTATGGCAATGAAGGATGAGATCCCTTCTTTAAAAGTAGGTGCTTGCCCGGATTAAGGTCATGGTGGATCCGATCCATTCTTTAAAGGTAGGCGCTTGCATGGTTTATGGCAATGGATGATGTGATCCCTTTTCTAAAATTAGGCGCTTGTCCGGATTAAGGCAATGGTGGAAGTGATCCCTTCTTTAAAAGTAGGCGCATGCCCGGATTAAGGCCATGGTGGATGTGATCCCTTCTTTAAAAGTAGGCGCTTGCATGGACTAGGGCAATGGAGGATGTGATCCCTTCTTTAAAAGTAAGCACTTTCCCGGATTATGACAATGGTGGATGTGATTCCTTCTTTAAAAGAAGGCGCTTCCCAAATTGAGGCAATGCAATGGTGGATGTGATTCCTTCTTTAAAAGAAGGCGCTTGCCCGGATTGAGGCAATGGTGGATGTGATCCCTTCTTTAAAAGTAGGCACTTGCCCGGATTATGACAATGGTTGATGTGATTCCTTCTTTAAAAGAAGGCGCTTGCCCGGATTATGACAATGGTGGGCGTGATTCCTTCTTTAAAAGAAGGTGCTTGCCCGGATTGAGGCAATGGTGGATGTGATCCCTTCTTTACAAATAGGCGCTTGCACGGATTATGGCAATGGAGGATTTGATTTATTCTTTGAAAATAGGCGATTGTCCGGATTGAGGCAATGGTGGATGTGATCCCATCTTTAAAAGTAGGCACTTGCCCGGATTATGACAATGGTTGATGTGATCCCTTCTTTAAAAGAAGGCGCTTGTCCGGATTATGACAATGGTTGATGTGATTCCTTCTTTAAAAGAAGGCGCTTGCCCGGATTGAGGCAATGGTGGATGTGATCCCTTCTTTAAAAGTAGGCACTTGCCCGGATTATGACAATGGTTGATGTGATCCCTTCTTTAAAAGAAGACGCTTGCCCGGATTATGACAATGATGAATGTGATTCCGTCTTTAAAAGAAGGCGCTTGCCCGGATTGAGGCAATGGTGGATATGATTCCTTCTTTAAAAGAAGGTGCTTGCCCGGATTGAGGCAATGGTGGATGTGATCCCTTCTTTAAAAATAGGCGCTTGCACGGATTATGGCAATGGAGGATTTGATTTGTTCTTTAAAAATAGGCGCTTGTCCGGATTGAAGCAATAGTGGATGTAATCCCTTCTTTAAAAGTAGGTGTGTGGCCTGAATTGTGACAATGCAATGGTGGATGTGATCCCTTCTTTAAAAGTAGGCCCTGCCCGGATTATGGCAATGGTAGATGTGACTCCTTCTTTATAAGTAGCCGCTTGTCGGGAATAAATCAATGGTAGATGTGATCTCTTCCCCGAAACGCACAATTCAGATTGATTTGGTTGCAATAACTCATATGTGACTTGATTGGTTTTAGTAACTCGTCTACGACAAGTGTGTTGCTTGAGGTTTTAAAGTTAGGCGCTTACCCGGATTGGTGGATTTGATCTGGTCTTACGGCGCATGCTCGGATTGAAGCATTCATTTATTTAGTTAACATCTAAACAGATAACACTGAATCAACAATTTGACGCCACAATGCACGGTTCGAGGCCGCATCTCTCCATCCTCGGATACGTCCCACGCTCCCCAAGTCGTTCTGCACCTGGTCTGCCCATCTCGCTCGCTGCGCTCCACGCCGTCTCGTACCTGCCGGATCGGAAGCGAACACCATCTTTGCAGGGTTGCTGTCCGGCATTCTTGCAACATGTCCTGCCCATCGTACCCTTCCGGCTTTAGCTACCTTCTGGATACTGGGCCGTAGAGTTGGGCGAGCTCATGGTTCATTCTTCGCCGCCACACACCGTCTTCTTGCACACCGCCAAAGATGGTCCTAAGCACCCGTCTCTCGAATACTCCGAGTGCTTGCAAGTCCTCCTCGAGCATTGTCCATGTTTCATGTCCGTAGAGGACTACCGGTCTTATTAACGTCTTGTACATGACACATTTGGTGCGGTGGCGAATCTTTTTCGACCGCAGTTTCTTCTGGAGCCCGTAGTAGGCCCGACTTCCACAGATGATGCGCCTTCGTATTTCACGACTAACGTTGTTGTCAGCCGTTAGCAAGGATCCGAGGTAGACGAATTCCTCGACCACCTCGAAGGTATCCCCGTCTATCGTAACACTGCTTCCCAGGCGGGCCCTGTCGCGCTCGGTTCCGCCCACAAGCATGTACTTTGTCTTTGACGCATTCACCACCAGTCCAACTGTTTGTTGCGGATTGAAGCAATGGTGGGCGAATCCCTGCTTTAAAAGTAGGCATGTGGCCGGAATAAGTCATTGATGGATGTGATTCCTCTCTCGGAAGTAATTCTGCCGTTTTGTTATTTCGTTCTTCCGGAAAAGGTCTACCATCAATCTAAATTTATCAGAAAACAGCCTCGACCTACTTTATCTGCGCTAAACATTACATGAAATATCCCTTTCGCTTTTACAGCTCGAAATTATGCCAAATGTCCGTTATGCCAAATGACCCACTCTTTTCTTACAGTTCAAAATTATGCCAAATGTCCTTTATGCCAAATGACCATTATGCCAAATGGCCTTTATGCCAAATGACCTTATGCCAAATGGCGTTATGCCAAATGACTTTATGCCAAATGACCCAGACCCACGATACAGGCACTCAATGCCGACGAACAAGACATGAAGATTGTTCTGATCAAACAGTTGAAGGGAAAAGCCCAGAGCTAGTTACACTCCAGTGCCGATTTTATAGTAAAAAGCTTTAATGAACTCGTTGCAGGATTACAAGTCATGTTTGTAGTAAAGATTAACGTTTACCAATTAAGAACACAACTGGCAAAGTGAATTTGGTCTTGGTTTGAAGATTATTATTAATCAAAACGACTTTTGGCGCAGAAAATCAATCATCAGAAACAGAGCTAATCGGATATCTCGTGGAAGGAATAGAGGATCAAGTACAGCGGAACCAAGCCAGAATTCAGAATTTTGCTACTGTGAACTATGTGGTGCGAGCGTTTCGGGTGATACGTTTCGATTCAGCAGCAGCAGAAGGGTGAAGCTTTGCTTTTCGTGCAACCAACCAGTACATTTTGCTGCACATTGCTGAGTTACCCGAGGAACTAATGTCAACCAGAAGAAATTCGAAAATCCAAGAAATAAATCTGAAACAACAAGACAATTACAATCCGACAGGGCTATGAAAAATTTAGACGACCATCATGGAATCCTAAATCCCGGGTACTTTGAATAAGGTCCTTTTGAATAAGTAGTCGAAAAATGACGAACAGGTTAAATGCGGCGGCTCGGTACAGTTCAAATTAATTGATAGTGTAACAAAGTTAAAGGCCCTTTTTGATACAGGTAGGCCGGCTAATCAACATCGCTTTGGAGGAAGTCATACGAAGGGCAGGGTACGAGTGGTACGATTTTCAAGAAGTTCGTTGAGCTATTTGATTTCGTCGACGACATTGACGTAACTTTGAGAAGATATTGGAAGCCTACATCAGACTGAAGAGGGAGGCTAAACGGATTGCACTAGTAATCAAGACGTCGAAGACGATTTACTGGAAAAGGCTCAAGCCAATGCAAGGCACCTACCACGAGTTTGTATCGGTGGTAACGAAATCGAAGTGGTTGAAGAATTCGTATACTTGGGCTCAATGGTGATCTCCAATATCCAGCAGAGAAATTAGGAGACGCATCGTGGCAGGAAACCGTACGTTCTTTGGACTGCACAATCGGAGCGATCGAATAAAGTTCGCCGCTGTACCAAACTGACTATCTACAAATCGCTCATTAGACCAGTACTGCCGTGAATCGCATATCTGTCCCATCTTTGCTGGGTTTCCTATTCATATGGGACAAATATGCGATGTTAAATGTAAGAATGAATATCAGGATAAACTGAAACGTTTTGTGAAATTTAGCATAGCATATGTGATTGTACAAATCGTGGGGGGCTATACAATGCTCAATTGAGCAATCTACTGCATATTGTCGCAAATTGGTACTTGGGATTAGTACCTTTTCCTATACAGTAGCAGTTGTATACCTGGCCGCGTCCTTACAATCACGGAAGGAAGGGAAGGAATGTTAGTTCAACATCTACTAGTGAAGATGCAGGGAACCCATATTACCTTCATAGATGTCTCGGGAAGGAAAATTTGTGTTAGTGGGTAAGGTGAATAATAGGGAGCTCTATTCGACAATATAGAGCATTTGTCAATAACAGTATATGCTGAAAAAATAATAAAATAGGGGTATACACTTAACAGCGTAGGTTGCTGCGTATCTGATTATAGAAATGTTTCACACTCAATCACAAGGGACATATTTCAAATCGCCTATGAAACATTTCCATAAACAGATACACAGCAACCTATGCCGTTAAGTGAATCCCCCTAATATATTCATCAATTTACTTACGAACCGTCTAAAGGAGGACAAAGTAACCTGGATTTTACAAATGTTTCGCATTATATACAAAACACGCACACTTATTCACCGAACATTATAATCAGAACCAAAAACTCGGATTTTACGAATGCTCTAAATCCTACCTGAAACACGTCCGATCACGCACCAATTGTTTACTCACTCGGCCGCGCGAACTATCTGCTTACTGAGCAGAAACACGGCAAAACAAGCACTGACGGCCGCGCAATGCAGAACACAATATTTCGGCAAATCGCGCGATCGTTCCGCTGTCCGAAACAAGAGCCAACACGCACTATAATTAACTTTATTACCGGCCGCGCAATGCAAAACACAAAATTTCGGCAAATCGCGTGATCGTTCTGCCGTCCGAAAACTGAAACGTTTTGTGAAATTTGATCATAAAATATTCAAAGTACTTAATATTACATCAGATGTTGCCAACTTGCCACTTTGAAGTAATGAAATATATGTATATATGGTTCATTGCAACATTGGTCACATTATGCTGCGGAGTGTGGATTCCATTCCAACCTTTGACGTGAAACTTCGAGAAATTTCTTTTTTTCGGAAGTGCCAATGGACGTTGCATGCTGGTTCTTTGACTAGTGTGGTGCTTTCTTCAAACAGCCAAAAAATGCTAACAGGAAGCATTAAACGTGTAGTCTCTCTAAATAATGAGGCAGCATCATTGCCGTGTTATGTAACCAGTAATGTAAATAATTAGTTATTAAACTCGCTATTAATGGTTGTAAGCGGATTTCAGTAAAAATTTACATTATATCGATATTAGCTGATAGGCATCTCAAACATATTTTCCCTAATTGGTACAAGAAAAATATAGTCCACCCGAAAAAATGCATCCAGAGAACCGATAACTATCCACCACCTACTGTCAGCAGTTCAAGAAAAAAAATACATCGTAAAATGAAAAACACCTCAGTTTGATAGTCTCTTTCTCTTGTTGCCATAATCCTCAATCGAGATGAGAAGTATCGTTCTCTTGTAAGCAAGGATTAGTACAAACTTTTCGTCGCACACGCATACCGATGAAAGCTACGGGGGGCGGCGATCTACTCCCACAATGTGGTGACAGAAAAACAAAAACCGCGTGTAGTGTCTCATTCCACGAGTCCCGCGAAGAGAAAAGCTCTGCCTATCCTTTTGCGTGTACGGAAGCCAATGAGAGTGCGAGAGAGTGTGCAAATAACCGAATGATAGATTTTACGACCAATTTAATTGATTGTAACCCATTTCTTTGTGTTTGTTTACAGTGCGAGCGAAAGCTTTCTGCCGTTTCCACTCTGAGATAACGAGCGGAGCTTGCCGGAGAACGACCGATCCTTGCAAGAGCGAGAGAAGAATCACCCAAAGGATAGAGGGTGGTAGTAACCATCCGAGTGACAACAATCCATCGCTGCCGCCGCGGTCAGTTCCGATTATTGTGCCGTGGTGGGCTCCCTGTGTTGGTGTGTCTGGAGAGCATTCCAGTTGGAGTCTGAAGAACGGATACTGGTGAAGAAGATGAAGAAATAAGAAGATAACGGTGCACAGAAGGAGCAAAAAGAAAAGTGTGGGTGATAAAGGGAACAGACAGTTTTCGTTTTGACATATATACTTATCGAGAAAGGACACAACAGGCGATGCCCAGCGAGAAAGGTATCTCCCAGTCGAGGAAAGTGCCACGTGAATAATTTAGAGTGTACGATTGCTCTTTTATTTTTAGAATATCGTGAAAAACTGTGAAAAGCTTAGGGATTTGTGCGGTTTCTGAATTATAGAAAGGGATAAAGAGTTTTGTATTTACCTACAAATAACAAGTGCGGGTCTCAAATAGAGTGTGTGAGTGAGAGTTAAGGGAGTTTAGAGGAGCCAGAACAGACGAAGGATACGGAAAGTTGGGTGGGGATGAGGTGGTCCACCGTCCTAGCTGTTTTCGTCGTTGTCTCTAAACTGTATTCAGACAGCGCCAGCAAAGTGGACGAAACCAGGTGCTGCAATCTGCTGATTGGCCGCTGTACCAACAATGAGGAGTGGTAGCTCAGAACTTCTGCTCGAACAACAAGCAGAAGAGCTACGAAAGAAAAAGCTGCTGGAACTAGCGGCTGCCAAGAAAGCAAAAAATGGTCCCGCACCGAAGCGAACGCTGCGCGAAAATGCCAGCTTCTATACGACTTCCAGTTTGGCGTTCCTCTCGGTGACAGCCGGAGCTTCGCTGTTATTCCTGGTTCCTCTCTATGTCGATCCGGCGATCTCGACGCTGGTCGGCGACTTCGTCGAGCAGCCCACAATGTGTGTTACGACGCGGCGCGAAGATATGACCGGGCTGTTCAACTGCTCGTGGAGTTCGTGTCGCGAAGGTTGCACCTCGGATGTGTTCAAGTGCACTCATATCTATGTGACGTTCATCGACGATCTGAACTTTACGTTCCCTTTTAATGCGACGCCCTCGGAGCTGTTCAATCTGACCGATATCGAGCGATCGGAGGAAGCGATCCTTTTGGTGAACATAAAAGGCTGCGGTTACCCACCGACGGTCAAGTGCAAAAACTTCACCGATCTGTACGGCTTCGAGGGCGCAGTGTTTCCATGTTACTACTCGAAGCAGAATAAAACGGTCGTGATGACTGCGTACAACCGGGAGGAGCAGTTGCAGACGATCATACACTTTTTCGTGATTCCATTCATCATTACGGTCGTCTCGTCGGTGTTTCTTTGCGTAATGCACTGTGATTGTAGATGTAAGAAGGAGCGACGACGACGGCATCGACACCGACGGCCTAGGATAGAGAATCTAAGGTGAGTGATTATTTTCTTAAATGTATCAAATGTATTCCATATAATCAAAGGTTGAAGTGTAATTGTTTTGCATCTATCAAAGTTTGGAGGCCACAGTGTTCGTCACATGATGTTTTAAAAAGGATTTCTATTTCAACATTTATTGATTTCTGCATAGTTTCCCCAAGGTTACTCATCTACACATGCAATTACTGTAAATAATATTCATGAGGAGCCCAGCCAGCAGCTTCAAAGCAGACATTGCTGAAGATGGCTACCCGACCAGTAGATAGTAACAGATTTATATCAGACCTTGTTATTCTGTTACAGCAGTTTTTTTATAACAGCGGTTGTTATAAAACATGTACCATTAGTAGTTAAAATAACAAAAATTGTAACAAAATCTCTTCTAGTTTTAACAAAATTATTACTAAATATGTTATTAATTGAACAAAAATATAAGTCGTTGTGTTACATAAAAAGGGGTGAAAATAGCTTGTACTATAGCAAATTATGTTCCTGGAACGATTATGATTATCCATAATGTAGGCAATTAAGTTTGTCCAGCTGGTTCAACTTTGGATGTAGATTCAAGTTAGACTGTAGGTGGTACCTCACTTTTTTTTCAATTCCTATCTACCAAAAATGTAGGCAATTTTTTTCGGTGGAATAAACATAACACATTATGTTATAATCATGTTATGACGACCATGAAATTTTATTTCCTCCATTTTTGGCAGAGAATTTATAACAAAATTATTGCAAGTTTTGTAATTTGTAACACATATTGATATAATTGTGATAAAATTTTGTTATGACTAACTAGTCGGGTAGCTTTGAACTCCTAGACCGAAGTTTAGTATTTGATTGGTGAATTTAACATAGTAAAATTGACATGTTTGTTTTTAATAATATAAAACATCCCAAGTAACAATTTCTATGCTTCTTGGATTTATTTAATTCTTATTGCGGACTTATGACAGCAATCACGAAGCTGATTGCTCAGTTTTATTGGCGCTCTTATTGCTATCAATAAACCTCCCATAAATCTGCTGAAAAATGCTTCAAACGTCAAATGCCTATTGACCATATGAACAGATCTATGGTAGTGATGAAGAGCGTAATAAATCCAATTTTCAACGCTCGAATAAAGCTACAATTTTTGGTCATAATGTGGTCAAATGAATTACCCCCATAAGAATGTTTGTATTGCGAAGAGTTTATGACGGTGTTTTATAAAAGCAAAATTTTTCTGATCAAATTCCATGATGGCCATATTGAAAACGGAAAAGCATTTCGCAGTCAGTGAAAAATGTATCACTGAAATGCACGATTTAACGAAATTTTCACCGCTTATCATACTTTTTCCGATAAATAATTTTATTAATTAATAGTTTGGGCAAAATACTAATCGATTTAGTGGACATCCTAGATGTTGTGGTAATCAATATTTTCGATTTATTTCCCTGAACTACGTGATATGGCCGGCGCGTGGTGCTTAACCTTATTTTTTTCACAACATTTTACCATAAAATCGGAAGCGCACTTCTTTTCAAATGGTACTGAATCGAAGAAAACAACCTGAAATAAAATATTATTTTGTTGTCATCATCATAATTTTCATCAACAATCCATTTTGTTATTATTTTTCTGCAAAGATTTGTTTCTCTTTTTTAATGCAACATTTTGACAGCTGCCGCAGCCAAATTCCCTTTTTTGCGGGTGGTTTAAAAGGGGTTTCTAAATGCTCTTATAATAGGTTTATAGTGGTTATCTGGAGAGGGCCACTTGGCAATATCTTACTCTTATAGTGGTCATCAGAAGGTTGCCGTGTATTACTCGGTTTTATTGTAAGATCTTATAAATTGATCTTGAAAACCATTCTTAGAGCGGAATAAAACTTAAAATGTTACTTGGGATACGATTTATTATGTGTGATGCTTCATGTTTGAATACGGTTTTCGAACAAAGATTTCCTCTACTAAGGTTTTTCCCATAATTTGCATGTATTTTACGCCGACGGTTGGTTAATTCCCACATTTCTGGACACGTATGTGCTCCAACAGCTGCAGCATTTTCATCCACGACCAAACTTTTTCGTGTGGTAATGAAAAGGTTCTAAGCCTGTTCACTGGTCTGCGGTATATATACGTCATTACTAAGGTTTGCATTCAAGCAGCGATGTTTATCCATCCTGCATCGACCGCTGATGGGGAAACACCTAGCCTTCACGCAAAAGCCGCACTTGAGCACGAAACTTTTGAACCCAACCTACGTGAAGCAAGGGGAATCAACAAACACAGCCACAGCGCAAACTATCCTGATCCACACCATTTCATCAACCTTCAAAAGTTTGCTCACACTGACAACGCATAATTTCCAATCCCACTTACTTAGGCAGAGTGTGCCTTACCTAGTAAGGTACACCGGTATTTCACGGGGTGGTGGATTGGCATGCCATCGCATCACTTCGGTACGGCTAACGAATAAAGCGAAATTATGCACTGCCACGCCATTGGGCCATGCTTCCCTTCCATTGTAGTGTTCCTCAGACGGTGCGACCAAACCACACAGTAGGAATGGCATGTGATTTTAGACATTTTCTTGGGTCTCCTCCCGCAATATGTATGTAGCTGCTACTGGTCTCACTAGAAACAATGGCTCGCACGCGAAAAAACTTCGACAAATTGGGGCTGCATGCTGAAATCTTGACCCTTGCATAAAGTAACGAATAATCTACATAAGTTTGATATTGCCTTTATTTGTGCATCATAAGGAACGCTAAAAAAACAAATAGATTTTTTAAAATCTCGTCGTATATTAGATAGACATACAACTAAAGAAGTGTAAACAATAATTGTCTTCTTTTAAATTGTTTACCGTTCGCAAGAAAGCACAAGAAAACCCAAGCACAGATCAAACGAAAATGCTCGCAATTACTTGAATGTTGAATGTGACTGAATCTGGTAACTCATAAGTTGCAAACAAATTGCGGAGCATGGGTGCTACTATGGAATAGAGGAACCATCGAAACTATTTATGTAGACCAATCAGCTTCCTGTTTGTTCTTCTCCTTCAATCACAGAGAAATCACTTTCATACACAATTAAATACCGTAGATATACACCTTCGCCCAATACATTATATCAAGACCTCCGATCCAGAAATTATATTTCTGAAAAGAACACGTGGCCTTTCAATAGAACGGAATTCATTATGTTGATAGTTGACATGATTTCCGTTACGGTTATGCTACGGCGAAAAATTCATCAGCTTGAGCTACTGTAAGGAGAGGCAGCAACCGTAACGCTGACCATTTTCACGGTTGCGGTAAAATTCGCCTAGAGATAAAGGTGTCCACATGTTGGGGAGGATGTGACACTGCGCTCGCTCATAATAATCTTCTTCTGTATAATAAAAATGAGTTGAGATTTTATTCCTGACGATTTAACTCGCGAATGGTTTGATCAATTTGCAAGATTTTTTCCCTAATCGATTCGTTTTGGGATCCGCAAGGTTTGTATATACAAAAAACTGGCCAAAATTTAAGGGGGAAATGTAAAAAAAACATTATATCACAATTTTGGGTCAGTTGTTGAGGAAAACAAAACAAACGCACGAAAATTAATCTAGAGTGTGGTGCTGTAAATAGTTCATTGTGACATTTGCAACACCCAGGCAAAGCTGGGTTTCTTTCGGTAATTTCTAATAAAAAAGAGTACGGCTGTGCTACGAGAGCTCCAGCCCTGAACCCCTGAAAATGACAAATTCATTTTTTCCTCATTACATAGTTTGTGTCTTTACGAAAGTGGTAGTGAAAATTCGCCTGAACAACATGTGCGAAGACGCAAAGTTCATAATTAAATTATTTTTAGTGATTTATTACTTTTTATACCAACAAGCTTTCAACATGTTCTTCTACACATTAATTAAGCATACAAGCATATGGAGACGCATGGTGGTTTGGTCAATCAACTCCTTGTGGTGACTGAGACACATTCCGCCGTTACAAAGTTTCCACACACTTTGGTTTGCTTTTTACAGAAAAACTTTGATATAACTTAAGATATTATAACATATTTTGAATCCTTGAAAAATAATAATCGTATATCGAACCGAAATGTTGAATTTGTAAAAATGAGTTTCCTTTTAGCGATTTGCTACGTGACGTTACAACACGCGTGAATTCTAGAATTTGTACATTGATTCAATTATGTATACATTTCTGGTCTGTTCGTTATTTCTGGTCAAAATTGAGGTTTGCTCATCAAATATATAAAAATTATAAACGTTACAACGCTAGTCATTCTTAAAACAGGGTTGCCATTAATGCAATTGCGTTCTAACGTCATGAAAAAACGTACCGCTTAATGATCAGTTTTAATGCTGATTTCGATACATATATATTACAAGTAAGTTGGTCAGAATTAAAACTATATAGTGAAATAATGATTATCCCGACTGAAAACTGACTTGTGATAAATGGCCAGGCTGAATTAAACGATTTTTGTGTATAATATAGATGCATATTTTTCTGTGGTGGCTGGCTAAATTAGAAAATGTTGGTGAAACAGATTACACTTAGTCTTTGCCAAGTCTAAAACATTAACTTTAAGGTTTTCGATGGATCTTGTATTCAAATAAGAGAGAGTTTACCAAGGAGTTTACAGCAGATAGAGAGACAGTATCTCTTAAAATTAATCCGGAAAAACCTTTCAGTAATTAGTGAATGTTAATATATTTCAGTCACATATTTTAAGGTGATTATAAAATGAAGCCCGTGGTGAATTTCAAATTCACCACATGTTCATCTACATACATTTCCAAAAGCCCAAATGTTGCGTAATAGTTTTCGTACAGTGCCGAAACTCAAATTATGATTGTTCAGCATAACTAAGGAAACGATCTACCATCATTTTAGCCCCATACGCGTTATGGTTCTTCTATCTCGTGGTGTTGAAAAAAATATTGGAAAAGCACGTGGTTTACAAAATGGCCGATTTCTGGCTTTATTGTATAATCACCTTAAGCAAATCCTTGATTGAAGAAAATATGGTTTACATTCTATTTCGAGTATGTTGTGTCTATTATATGATGTTTCTAAAAATTACAGTTTTGCAAATAGCTTTTAAACTAAAAAGAGAAATTTGCGAAAAATTAAGTGATAAACATACTAACAAATTGGTGAACATCTTCAAAGGCTTTTTGATACACTGTTTACCTCTCTGAGTCACACAAACCTTTTACCACCACTGCAGTTTGGAAATATTAACAAGGGCGAGTAAAAACCTTTGCCCTTTTGCTCTAAAATAACTACCGACATATTTGTATAAGCTTTTCTATTGTCTTTTTAAAATGCATTAAAACATCCTAGTTCGTTTATTTGGTAGGCTCAGGCGTGTATAACACTTTACGGAGCAATGGTTCTTTGTGATATATACAATCAATATCATTTAATTTTTCAGTTAGTAAGAGAGGGGTAGATGCCAGCGTACTCGTGGTAACTCAAGTTTTTTTTATTATTGTCTTTATTAAGGAGACTTTCAGCCCTAGGCTGGCTCGTCTCCGATGTTACGTAGACTCGAGGTTAGTTCACAATGTTTAAGGATGGACGGGCCTAAGGATTTGGGATAAGGGAATTTCAGCTTCTCATCCGGTCATTTGGCGTCAGAGACGGTGTGGCGTGTCGTCGTGCTCGAGAAATGGTTGGACTGGGAGCATCTTCCAGATGGCAAGACCTATGGTTCTATACAGAAACAGAACATAAAGCAGAGACTGAACAAAAAAAAACTTTGAAAAAAAAAACAAACTATTAGATTTTGATGCCAGAAGGGCAAAGAAAACTATAAATGGCCTGCATTAGACCACATCACGATCTTTCAAAACACCTCGAACTTCCCTAAAGGGTTGTTTACATCGAGCAACAAGGGTATCCAATAATTGCTATCTGGAGGCGTCATTTTCCGAGCAGAACCAAACTACGTTATCGATGACATCATAACCGGCTCCACACTTACAGAAGTTACTATCGACAAGGTTTATTCTGTACAGATGTGCGCTTAGTAAATAGTGATTGTACATAAGTCTCGACATCACGCGAATGGAGCCCAGTAATGCATTTTGCTCGACCCAATGGTCGATTCTTGAAAGGATCATTTTATCTAATAATTTTCTCATGTATGATAGTACGGCAATCGGTCGGTATGAATTTTGATCAGACGCTGGTTTCCAAGGCTTTTGAATAGCTATTACTTTGACCTGTTGCCACTCAGGTGACACAATGTTGTACTCCATGAAACAGTTGTACAGGTAAAGTAATCGTCTTTTTGCGATATCTGGGAGGTTTTTAAGAAGGTTGAATTTGATGTTATCCCATCCCGGAGCAGAGTTATTCGATGAAAGAAGAGACATAGATAGTTCCAGAATTGAGAATGGTCCACTGAACCGGGATCAGTGACTGATTCTCGAAATAGCGGTTTTCCTGGTAAGAAATCTGTACAGACCTTTTTTGCGAAGTTGAAAATCCATCGATTGGAGTATTCTTCACTCTCGTTGGTGAAAGTGCGGTTCCGCATGTTGCGGGCCGTTTTTCAAAGAAAGTGTTGTCATTGAGGTTTCTCGTGATAGTCCCTCGACAAAACGTCGCCAGTAGCTACGTTTTTTAGCCTTGAGAAGATTTTTGAGCTTTCTTTCAAGCTTCAAATACTCTTCGAAATGCTCAGACCTTCCGTATTTACGGAAAGGCTTAAAGGCATCAGATTTCTCAGAATACAACTTAGTACATTCATCATCCCATCCAGGAGTGGCTGATCTTTTTATGACAGATGTGCGCATTTTTTAATTAACTCGGTAAGGAATCAATATTCATCCAAAGGTAGAAGAGTATCAGTTGATTCAATACCAATTTTTACCGCCGAAGCAAATTTTTGCCAGTCAATGTTCTTCGTGAGGTCGAAAGAAACATTAACTGACTCAGATTCTTGTTAGCCACTTTTGTTTATGGTGGCTATCGGCATATGGTCACTACTATGAGGATCTTGGATTACCTTCCACGTGCAATCTAACGATAGTGAATTTGAACGTAGGGACAGATCAATACGGCTTTGCTTACCATTTGGTCCTATTCGAGTTACTTTACCAGTGTTCAAAATATTCAAATTGCGATCATACGTTTCGCCCCATCCATGTGCGTTCACATCACCCAATATCAAACTGGAAATGATAAAAGTAAGACTGCGCTCCAAAGATGTCGACAATTAAGAGAGGCATTTGAAGGAATGTACACTGAAGCTATACAAAGATCTTTATTCTTCACATTTACTTGGTATGCGACGATTTCTAAACAGTCAGAATTGGAATTCTGTAGAAGGAGTAGCATTTTGTGTTCCTCAAAAGAACCCCACCATAATGATCTTGGCGAATAATATTAAAATCGTGGAAGTTGATTTCGTCTTTGGAAGAAAGTCATGTTTCACAGATTGCAAGTATGTAGCAATCGGAATTGCGGATCAAATACTTGAACACGTCTAATTTATTTTTTAGACCATGACAGTTCCACTGCAGCACAGTGATTGCATCTTGTGTAATTGCCGTATTATCCATCGAAAGATACAATTCCTGCAAGAAGGGGCCATGGAAAAGTCAATTGCTTCAGATAACTTTCCACTGTTGGTATAAAGAGGTCAATGATTGGCCTCAATGAATTCGGAATATTGAATAAATTCAAAAAACGGTCCACAAGGTCCTTAAAGGAGATCAATCCTTGCTTGGACGGAGTACTTTTTTTTGTAAGAACGAATTGCAGTTTTTCTTTCATTAATTTTCCTAGCCGAATGTTTCTTGGAAACATCGGTTTTGGGCAATGGCGGGAATGTCTTGCTGCAAGATGGATCCAAAGGAGCAGTGAAGACAGTGATACCACAATAAGCACATTTTGTAGCTTGTTGCTGGCAGGACTCCTCCAGATGTCTTTCGTAACATTTACCACAACGTGGTTTGTTGTCACAAAACTTGGCAGTGTGACCAAGTTGTTTGCAGTTGGTACAATCAAATACCCTTGGCACAAAAAGACGCAGCGGAAACAACATATTTTCTATATCGACATATTTTGGGAGTATCGAGCCGACAAACGTCACGTTTTTCTTGTACACAGTATTGAATACAAGCTCCATAATAGCGACAACCTGTAATTTTGAAGAAAAAGATGGAAAAATGAGTCGAATCGAACGGAGTCTTTTTGTTACATTACGCAGTATAAAAATGTTTCAGCATATATGATGTAACGAAAAGGCTCCATTCGATTCGACTTATTTTTCCATCACTTTTTTAAATTACAGGGTATCGTTACTATGGAGCTTGTATTCAATATTATGTACAAAAAAAACTTGGATGAAAAATTGAGTGTTATTCACTACAAAAGTATGGGTTCTAATATTTTAATGGCGTGTAATTTTCAGAATTATTTACTATGTATATATGCTGTAACATTTTTATACTGTGTAGGTACGGTGATTCGTAGTTTGTTCCTGTTGATCTGATTAAAATCAAGCTTCGTAAAACGACGCGTCAAATCTCGTTTAATGCCGAGAAAGTCACTTTCTGCCGCACCAGACAACAGCACTCGCACTGCCTAACACAATCCGCGATGATGCACATAACACACGTCTGGCTCGTACACGCTATCGTCACAGAATGATGAATATTTTTCATTACCCAGACCTTGCCCAGGATTTCTTGCAGTGCTGTAGGCTGAAGAATTGTACTGATTTCAAGCCCGTATCAACCCGTAAGGTAATAACAATCAGACGAAGAGCTGTTCCGTTCCGATGTTCTTTGCACTGACTATTGTGTTGAGATTCCGGCTATAGTCATGAGTTTGGGGTACACAGATGCAAACTATCATATGTGTAGGGGAGGAAGTTCGGTTGTGGGTACTCCTTTGTCTTTGGCCTATAACTTTGGTTCTAGTTGATCTTATGCCGAGATTTGTATACCAATGGAAAGCTAATCAAATAACCCTACTGTTAGCGAAGAAATTATATTGATTTCGACGATTTGGGAAATTTCATTGACAATTTCGCAATTTTGACATTTTTGGACATAAATTTTGATCCCCGTAGTCCGATTTGACCATTATTCGAATGCTACTTGTCAACGTTTAGTTCCAAAAAGTATGTGTACAATAACTAGATATGCCCAATAAATAAAAATATCAATTATACTCATTATTTTTATCAATTATGTCTAAATAATTTTAAAAGCTGCTAGAAAACGTCAATAAAAATAAGTTAGGGAACAACTACAGCAGCATTGATTGAGTTGTCGTTAAAATGAGGGTGCCCACAACCGAACCAATAAGGGTTAACACAACCGAATTTCGCAGCCTTTTTGGAATGCGAAGAAAAAAAACTCTCAACTTTGATGGCAATCGTCATTGATCCTCAATAGGGGAGATTGGGAAGACTTGATCCCCTTTTCTGATTTACGATGTATCACAGCCAAAAATAAATAAAAATACGCGATTTCCACACATACTCTCTAAGAAATATAGTATTTAACTTTACTGATGTATGACAGTCCTTAAATTATTGTTGTTATTGATACACAATCGATTTTCGATCGAGTGCTGTTAAAAATCGACAAATTCGGGGGAAATTGAGCCCTCTCCAAGAACTTGCTTTGATTAAATTAGAAAGGAGCCCTCAGATTCTTTTATATATGAAAAATAGGCGGAATTTTTGAATTGCTGTGGGTATACATGATCGATTTTTGTTATTGAATTCGACAGCACATGCAATTTTAAAATTTGGGGAGACTTGATCCCCTTTCTATGATATCTACGCAATCAATATTTTTTCCTGTCAACCCTTCATCAAATCTGTCAAATCTACAAAAAATTAGAAACCTGAGAACAGATTTATATTTTCTGAACAACAACTTCAAATCCAAATATCCTAAAACTTTGATGGAATGTTGACATTTTCATCAGTACAGATAATATGGCTTTGTGCTGTGAAAAAACGACAGCACTTGGTCATTCTTCTGGATAGTTGTTCAAATTTTGCGTTGCCAATAAAAAAATCTTTAGGAAGGTCAAAACATTCAAACCGCCCTGCAGAATAAATAAGGTTGTCAATCCAAAAAATAACTCACCACGTAAAGGTCATTTGTGTAGAGGATCTATACTAAAAATACGCTAGAACAAAACTACTTTAGTTCTCGATAAAACAGGGGGTGATCATGTCTCCTCGGGGATCAAGTCTCCCCACCTTCCCCTATAGATTAAATTTACTGTATAAATACGCATTGGAACTCATTTTTTCAATTGAATCATTTTAATTTATAACACGTTGAAAAAGGTAAAAAACTTTCGTGCTGTTTTCTTGTAAAACAATGATTTGTTCGTAGTTTAAAGTAGAGATGTCTATCTGGTTTGATATTGAGCCCAAAACATCTTGTTACTATAGCAAACAAATTACGGTTCAGTAACAGCATCTGTTATCTGTATCTGTATCTGCCCATGAAAAGGAGTAAGATTTTTTCACGCGTTTTTCTGTATAAATATAACATTTTGGTCATAACTTCTGATCTCATAGTCTGATCTGTTCCATTTTTGATAGGAAATAATCGGAAAGTCGAGTCAAGTACGAGGCACTGAAGACGACCTCACTGTTGAGATCGAAATACGTATCGGTAAAGGTAAAATCAAGTGGTGGAATTGAACGGGATGGTACAAACTCGCCTTATGACAAGTGAATCGGACAGAGTTTCCCTTGTTGTGAGTAAATCGAGCAAAGTTGAGGTGACTATAAAATGAGTGACACTGTTGCACTTTTTTTGCGAATAAAAAAAATATTTTGGTCCTAAAGGCCAGTGTTGAATTGAAAAGTAGAGAAGTCACGGAATTTTGTTCATTATTACCAAGCGGAATTTTGACAACTGATCTGTATGGAGCGAAATGTCACTTCTACTTACGGAAAAATCGGGCAGAACATTTTTCCGGAAGTAAAGTGTTAGCGTGTTAGTTAGCGCGAGAACATTACAAATGCCTATTCCGTTTTTGTTCTTTTCAGGTGGATACTGTTGGAGAAAATTCCTTTTTATTCTTTACTTTTCCGTTTCAGTAAGCGGAATTTACTATGCGATTGGGATAGAAAAAGAAATTTCTTTTGAACACGATACCAACCTTAACTTCTGAATCCATAATTCGATCTTACTGATATTTTCAATAAGAAACAATAGGACCAGCATTTCTCATCGAAATGGATAAAGAAAAGTGCTTGACAAAAGAGTGAAACATATACACACATACATTCATACACACTCCTCAGCCATGCGGTAAGATGCGCGGCTACAAAGCAAGGCCATGCTGAGGGTGGCTGGGTTCTATTCCCGGTGCCGGCCTATGCAATTTTTGGTTTGGCAATTGTCTCGACTTCTCTGGGCATAACAATATCATCGTGTTAGTCTCATGATATACGAATGCAGAAATGCTAACTTGGCTTAGAAATCTCGCAGTTAATAACTGTGGAAGTGCTTAATGAACATTAAGCTGTGAGGCGGCAATGTCCCAGTGGGGGATGTAATGCCAATGAAGAAGAAGATACATACACACTTGGCCAACCAGCCCCGGTCTTTGCTATTCCTTGGAATCTATCGCCCTAAACTGCTATTTTGATCTCTCTTGTGTATTTTTCTCATTATATTTTATAATACACAAGAAAGACACCATCACCCAAGCCATCTCCGTTAGGTGAATTATTCCTTTTTTTCATAATCCCGCGATCACGTCATTATGGATTAATTGACATTATTCGTAAATAGTCGAAAACCTTGTATAATCCTTATAATATACCCAAAGTATATGCAAGAGACTTCAACGATTTACCAAGAAAAAGCTCAAGCGACGAACTCGAGATTCAACGTTCAAGCATTCACGTTCACTACACAGGCACATTTGATCCCGTCTGCTCCTAATGTCACTGCATCTCAGTTCGTTAGGCTGACATGAAAGTGCTTCTTTTTCACCTGTGCGGCTCTATTCCGCAGGCAGTGGCGTGTTTCGCGTGACTGTCCTCTATAAGCTGCCACAAATGAACAATGGTGGAATATTTGTTATTTCATTACGATTAATGTTGTGATTGCGACGTACACTTTGCTTGGCACCGAAGTCGTCATCCTTATATTTTCTTTGTCTCTGTGTGTCACATGGCGATGACGATGGACGACGACGACGACAACGACAAAAAGGCTCCCCCTGCTCATTCGTTATCTTCTCATGTAGGGTATCATGTGTGGTATGGGTGACGTAGTCCTACGTCGTCGTTCAATGTGCGATGTTGAGCGGCAGGTTAGGAGGGTTGTCTAGTTTCATAGCCACTGGCAATGGATGAATGACATTTGATGGGTGAGAGAAAAATGTTACCTTACGTGAAATAGAATTTTGTTCTTCAGTGCTGTTTCTTTGCTCGCATTATTTTTACGATTGATGGGAGGATGTTACCGTATTTGGCAAATTTGAGGCCCCTTCGTTATATTTGTGTTCTTCGAACGAACTTTTGATTATTTGGGTGGAGCATCGTTAGGTTTAAACGCGAAGGTTAGAAAGTAATCTTGTGTGTATGTTCATGCTTTAAGTTTAATATCATTTGCAAGAGAGTCAACATAATATGGAAAAGTTAACGTCGATAAGTTAATAAATAGTCGAGTAGTGATACTATATTTCTTGCATTAGCCAAGACACTTAATAACTTTTAAATACAATGGTTGATCGTTATCACATTCAATAATGATCAACTAGCCTTTACCACTTTTCGAATGCATTTTGTTGCGACAAAATCGAAAAAGGATTTCTATATGAAAACTATATGAGACATACATAGAAAGTTCGTTTTCGGAGTTATATGATAGCCTTTCGGTACAACTTTGTTGTACAAAAAGAGCAAAACGTTATTTGGCATTTTCTTTCTTACGTCCAATATCAGACTATGTACCATAATGTATACATAAGTTCAACTCATTGAAGGCTACATAAGGTTAAGCACTGTGACACCCATTTTTATTTAGCTGTATCCCAAAAATCATCTACCCCGGATTAGCACTCGTAAATGTTCCGAATGCTAATTTGTAATGCGAACACAGAAAATCACTGTTTTGCCTCTCTCCTGTACTAGTACTATAATAAATTTTGCTACAGTCAGCTCTACCATTTGACCAATTTACCTCGCTAGCTCGATGTCTTCCTTCACTTGATATTCTCTTTAATATCAGGAAGGATACAGTTCAATAAGGTACCAGTCAAAACGTTCAATGCAAGAGATGGCGTTGATTCAGTGGTAGTAAAATCGAAATTTCATCACTATAAAACTACTAATCAGTGCAAACTAAGTGCAGGAGATCATCTTTTCACCTCATACTTCATTCCTTATCACTACTTTCTTCTGAAACACCCCCTTTTCCATTAATTTGCGAAATACCTGATTTACCCATACATTTGATCGATTTTCAACTACCATTCTTCCATGAGCTCATGGTGGAAATTTCAAAACATCAGGTATCAGAACGTCGGCTCCAGCTCAATTTGGGATATTTGTGCCATCGCCTTCACAGCTTTTCTCATCACGCACCTGACGGAAAAGGAAGTGAACAAAAAGGAAAGGATTAAAGATGGGAGAAAAATGGGAAATTTGGGAAAGGGACCCTTAAAGAGGGCATACAACGTATACAACACGTACAAAAGCTCATAGCTCCTTACCACAACGGGTTATGAGAAACAGAATACTTTGAAGGTCCAGGTTTCTGTAGTCAATTTCACTTAGTAAGTGTTTACCAAATATTTAAAACCGCAGTTGCACATAAACTGGGAAGTTAGATATCAGATGATAAAAAGTTCCAAATTGGATTCACATCCATCCCAGGCAAATGATCCAATACGTTGAATATTTGCTACTCCAATACCGTTTGTGCCGACTTCGCGCCTGCTTCCCTCTGCACGACTGGTATCAAGAATGATGATGCCGCGTGCACCCCAAATTGACCTTTCTGCGATAGGGCCTATTCGCCAGCTCACAGAGGGACTTGCCGACGCGAGGCCTACGCCTGCCCCAGCCTTGCCGAGGACCCCTTTCCGTCCTCGGGCTCGGAACCCGCCCGGTTGACCGACGCCGCGAAAGCGACGATACCATGTTGTTCTTCGCGCGGCCACTTGTTCGATAAAAGGATCGAGTTCGACCACAGGGCACCGGTATGACCCATGAAGCCGACTCCGATCCCTTGGACCACCTCTTATTTGCGCCTGAACTTGCCATCCTTGAGTCCACGCGCCACCTTCTGTGTAGCTCCGAGACGATTTGGGCGATAGCCGATAAAACGGCGTTCCAGCCAACTTCATCTTTACACATCCTCCGAACTAGGTTGTCCGGGGTAGTGTCCAGACCACATGTGGCAAGCATGTGATCACGCATTGCGCGAAAACGTGAGCACACGAACAACACGTGTTCCGCCGTTTCCTCTAAACATGCGCACACCAAACACTCGGGCGAGGCCGAGCAAGCCAGCTGCGTTACCTGCACTTTGATTTTGCAGCACGCTTAAACGCCGGGCACATCGAACCCCCCATGGGGTGCTTGCTGTTCACAGCTTTGCTGGAACAAATCAAACAATTGGGAGGGTTCGTGCAGCATTGTGCCTTATGTCCCTCCAATCCGCAGCGTCGGCAGAGATTGCTTCTGTCAGGGCCTTTGCAGTCCCATTGCTTGAGCCCCGGTTCCAGGCACTTGAAGCAAACTTCGGGTTGCTCGTATATGCGCACAGGGCATACCGACCATCCCACCTTGACGCTCCCTAACTTTACTACCTTTCGAGGCGTCCGCTGCAGATAGCCGAACCAATGCTACCTGCGTCCCTGCCGGACCTTTCCGTAGCCGAACGGCTGCGGTGGGCGTCTCCACTTCACGCTGTCGCCGCAGTGCCGTGACGAGCTCTTCGACTTCAGTGATCTCGTCCAGGTCTTTAACCCTTAGATTCACCTCCGTCGTGAGTGCCCTCACCTTGACCGTCTCGCCTAGGACCTCCTCCGCCAACTTCTTGTAGGCGGCGCCCTTTTGCGAGACGCCGCGCTTCAGCTCGAGTATCATCTCGCCCATCCGGGTACGTCTTATTCGACGTACGTCGGCGCCGAGTTCACCGAGCTTGACGTCACTCCTCGTCGCCTTCAAAACATCCGAGTACTTAGCCTCGTCCGCCGTGATGACTAGGGCATCGCCCCTGGAGCGATTGGCGCCTACCCTAGACTTCCTGCTACCCTCATTCGCCTGGGCCTTCTTTTCGGCCATTAACGTCTTCGGTTTCCTCTTGTTCTTGACCAGGGTCCAGGAGGCGTCATCCCCCTCTATTTCCCTGGTCTGGTACGGCTGAGAACTTTCAGCCTGCCGTAACCCCTTACCACCGTCTTTCCTGAGTGGACGGACCCTTCCAGGTCCTTCCTCCCCAGTTTTGGAGGTACCTGACCGGGGTTCAGCTTCCAGCCCCACTACCCTTGTTCGGGGTAGTAACCCTCCGCGTTTTGGAGCGGCCCCAGGGAGCTCATCCCCTGGAGACTGTCTCCCCTGTTTTGTGTCTGCTCCGTTGGAGCAGTCACCCCTGACGTACCCGCAAATACTTGAGCCTCAGTCTGGGTAGACTTTGGCACCACCGTCTTCGCTGGCACGCCTTCGGTCGATTCGACCTTGCCCGAGTCCGTCCTTGGGCCTCAGTCTGGGTAGACCTCGACTCCACCGATTTCACGGGTTTACACTTGGCCGTCCCGACCGCCCTCTCCAGCTTGGCGTCCAGCATCGACTTTCGAAGTTTCTGCAAGCTCCTCTTGAGGTCCTTGCTGATATTATGCTTCGATGACGCAAAGTCGATGATGGCGTCCAGCTGTTCCGTCGCCACATCGAAGGCCGAAAGCCCATCGCGTTTGCGGTTCATCGCCTCCACAAGCCATGGGCCGTCAATAACCCCTACCGGCGTTTTTCTAGCCGAGAGGAAGGTTGAGTGACCCACGCTGGCGCTGCGCACTGAGCTGCCGACTATTGCCTCTGGCCTCCTAGGCAGAGACCTGAACAACCCACCTCTTGCGAAGGGGTTGTCGCCTACACTACTACCACTAATTGAAGAGTTGACTTGGTTTTCCATTTTGGTCCCACGAGTTGCTCGGGAAAAGAGGTCCACCACGCCAGAGCCCAGCATGACGCGGTAAGGGACAATTACTGTGGAGGGTGCCCAGGTACCCCACAGGCTCCGTTAAAGGCCTAGCTTATTATTTCACCCCCTGGCCATGCATCCCCTCGGCACGGGTCGCTTGACGCCTTGGGATTAGGGGTTAGGGACGATGGTCCCGGTCTAACTCGCAGTGGCCATGGGGAGGGGTCGTCAAGCCCTTGGACAAAGTCCCTGCTGCCCCGTGATGCTCCAGTGCGAGCTAACTCATCAGTCAATTCGTTTCCAGCTTTGGATGAACGGCCAGGTACCCATATAAGGTGTAACGTATTAACTGAATTCAGTTCCTCAATTTGAGTTCGACATGCGATTACTGACTTCGACCTCGAGTTGGCCGAAGCAAGAGCTTTTATGGCTATCTGAACAGAAATATATTATTTTGACCATAATGTGCTTTTGCATTGCGGATTGCACTCCACACATGATGGCAATTATTTCCGCTTGAAAGACAGTGCAGTGTGTACCCAGTGAGTGTGACTGTTCCAATCTCAGCTCACGCGAATAGACGCCTGACCTTCTCTACCTTTGAGGAGGGAGCCGTCAGTGTAACAAACAATGCTGTCCGACATACTTCTCTCCAAATAGCCAGATGTCCACTCATCCCGCGAGGGGAATTGTGTTGAAAATGTCCTATAAGGAAAATTACTAGCGAGTGTGAGATCACTTGAAGCGAGGACAGTTCTGTCCCAATCAACCATGAGCTGTAACAACGAAGTGTGTGTAGAACTGCGGTTTACAGGATTCTCTTCCATGAAACCGAGAACCCATAATCGGTAAGTACAAGAAAGTGATTCTTGTTTGAGATGTATGTGTAGTGGGGACACGTTGAAGAGAATCTCGAGAGCAGCCGTGATAGTCGAAGAGAACGCACCAGTCATTGCAGTTAGGCACATTCTTTGAAGATGGCCTAATTTAGACTGAATTGTCCTCACTTTACCCTTTTGCCACCACACAAGACATCCATAAGCCAAAATTGGTCGTACAACTGTTGTGTGAATCCATTTGATATATTTGGGTTTAAGATCCCAAGTTGTACCGAAAGTTCGCCGGCATTGGCCGAAATCCATACTTAATCCCTAGAAGCACAATTCTGGCTGATTTCGTTGCTGCAACTCTAATGTGACTCAATTTGGTCACATATGAGTTACTGAAACTTGTCTATGACAAGTGTGTTACTCGGGATGTTATGTGTTCAGGAGAGCTTGGAATCAAGAATTAGTCCCACATACTTTACCTGACCCGTTACATTGATTTCAGTGTCAAAAAGATGTAATGGGCGAATACCATTACGGTTACGTTTTTCCGTGAAAGGCCATATGCGTGACACAAAATTTCTACTGCCTGAAGTGCGTTTTGCATCAGGTCGAATAAAGTAGTAATACACAAACCGACTATCAATATTAGATAGTCGTCGACAAATCCATAGGTAGGAAAACCGCAATCGTTGAGTAATCTCAATAGCGTATCTGCAACGAGGTTCCACAAAAGTGAGATAATATCCCCCCTTGGGGCATCCGCAGACAATTAATTTCCTAATCGTTGCTTGGAGTAATGTCGGTTTTTCAGCATCTGGTGAATCCATTTGGTTATTATATTAGGGAGCCCATGACAACGTGCGGCTTCCAATATGGCATCGAAAGACACGTTGTCAAAAGCACCCTCAATATCTAAGAACGCACCCAAGCATGATTGCTTTTGAGCAAATGCTTTCTCGATGTCGTAGACAACCTTGTGTAGAAGAGTCACGGTGGACTTTCCAGATTGATAAGCATGTTGATTAACGTTTGCCAAACAGTCATCACGAATGTGATGATCGATAATACGTTCTAAGCATTTCAGAAGAAATGAGGTCAGACTGATGCACAAAGGTTTTTCCAGCCGGATCGTTCAGCAGATCGACCTTCTTGTAGGCTTTCCGAGCCGACTTGAAAGACTCCTTCCCTGCTGAATGGCGACTGTTCCAACTCCTAATGCACTGCTTCCTGAGTTTAGCCAATTTGGAATTCCACCATGGGGTTCCTCTTGAGGTTTTTACAGAACGCAAAGGGCAAGCTTCTTCGAAAGCTTCCACGATGTGCAACGTTGCAGTATCAACGACATCATCCAAGTCGGTAGGAGTTTCAATGGTTGGTAGATATCCATGAAATTTTGTCGATAGCAGACAATAGTATAGAGATCCCAGTTGGTTGAATGAGGATTTCTAAAACGCAAGGTCTGTGAAGTAACATTGAAATGATCAAAGAAGGTGTAGCGATGGTCAGATATGGATTCTTCATCTGATACATGCCAATTCGTCAACTCGTGACTGATTCTATTGGAGCAGAGAATTATGTCTAACACTTCTGCAGATACCATAAAGGTTGGGCGATTGCCTATGTTAAGTAAACCAAGTTCGGTACTACTTAAGTATTCCATCAAGCTGGAGCCTCTCAGATTGATATCCGAGCTACCCCAGATGATGTGATGAGCATTAGCATCACTGTCGACAATTAGCGGAAGGCCTTTTGAAGTGCAATAAATGACAACTTGTTTGAAAGCATCCGTAGGGGATGGTTCATCATGTGGTAAATAAACCGAACAATAGACGTATTTTCTGACGGGCGTTCCACCAGTTACATCAATTGTAACAGCATATGCATCTCTGGTTGTTAGTTCAGAGATAAGTAGGGTATCCAATCATAGTTTGAACTAGTGAAAAGCGTATCATGGTTTGAACCATTTTGAAATCAGTAGAAATTACCGTCTCATTGGCAGGAAATGAACCTAAAACAGTATGAATGGCATATTTAGCTATACTGGAAGTGATAGAGTTTATTTAAACATTTGTACATGTGGTTCAAGTAATAAAATGGAGCGATTTAAAAACGTCCTGAATTTGCGCTAAATCCTCCCCACCAGTGGCATAATTCCAAAAAGTGGCTTGTAAAGGACGCATTTTATGACACAGGTGTGAGATAATATATCAAAACAACGCTATTTTTATCTGTAATCGATTGACATCATCATACAAATGGGAAACAGTTTTAAATAGTTAAAATAGTAACATTTTTACAAGGTGAAAACTGATCATGGTTTGAACTAAATTCGTACCATTGTTTGAACATGTAAATGCAGTCATGTTCTGCTGCTGTCCACTAGGAGTGCTGCATGCGCCTAGCTGGAGCATTTTGTTTACATTTCCAATATGAAAAAATCGCAATTTTTTTGCACTGCACATGTTGCAATTTTATCCCCAACATTTAAACTCTAGATAGAGGGACGAATCCTTAGAAAGAGGGTCAAAAGGTCATTTTTCAAAATGATGTATTCTATTTTTGAATTATTTTTCTCGCATTATACAGGTAATAAACCATTGTAAATTACTTTGGTTGAGTCAATTTGACGATATTGTGCCCATTGGGGTACCTTTGAAGTTGGCATGAAAACTGTTTTTTACACCATTGATAATATATCAATATGAAGTATGATATCTTTTCAATATTTTTATAATTTGTTATTGAATCATTTCAAACTCAATACATCTTCAAAGATAACATAATCAACTATCAATTGCATACATTGTATCACAAATTCATGATATGTTCACCCTTGGCTTATGGTGTTGAATTTGGGCTTATTTCGAAATTTACTCATTTCGTGGTGTTTTCATGTGGTCAGAAAACAATTTACCCATCATTACCCAGCGCTGAAAATTACATGGCTACTAGTTTACATTATATATTTTCAAACTAAACCAAATTTAGGGCCCGCAGGTTTTTTCCGAGGCATTTGAAAATGACAATCGTTATGAATGTAGTTGAAAATGATGAAATTTCATCACAGTAAGTATAATAAACCCAGTTGTTATCATTTTAAACCATATTTGTACTTTTGACCGTCTTTTTTTCAATCCGTCCCACTGTGCATCTGTCCAGTCCAGAATATTGATCAAAGATATAAATTGTAAATAGAATAATTATTAATTGAGAAGAGTAAGGGATATGAACTTCATTGTTCTCTTTATTGTACAGACTTTATTTTTCTGATATGACATGCTAATTACAAATTATTATTAGAGCCTTTTTATGATTGATATATTCCAATTTCCTTTTCTGTATTTGAAACTTCGTCTCATTTTACGAATAACTCAAATTAGAATTGATAGTGCCAGCTCAATAATTCCCGAATAGATATATTGCTTATTTGTCACATTGGAAACGATTCTGATGATAGTCATTTTTAATTTTACTTAAATCACTTTGAAGCTTAGTTAAGTTTGAGTTAATTAAGAAAATAAGAAGTAGCTAAGAAGCAGTTAGATGCAACAAAATATGCAAACATATTGAGAAACGCGCTGGAAAATTATTTGTTTATTATTTTAGGTCCCTTTTATGTGTTTTTCTCGAAATATTAAAATAGTGCACAGGTTGAAGAATCGATCACGCGACGCCTCTGCGAAATACATGTTAAATATCAATTTTTGTATAACAATTTATTGAGCGTCTTTTCTTCAAGTTCGTTTTTTTGCAACATATGTTTGTATCAAAATACTAATAGGACTAATAAAACCGCGGTAAGTATTACAACCCTTCTAAATGGCCTTATTCACCACTATTTGAATAAGCACCGCTTTTTCGGATTTGCTTTTTGTACCGTTGGTCAGAGTTTTTTTTTGTTGATAGAACTTTATAGAATTCGGCACAAGATACGTTGATATACAAATGAATGTTAAGGCCAGATTTGATCATAATTGATTAAAGATAAACTTGGCAAATATTAAAAAATCTGCCAAAACCGCAATTTCTTCTGAAGTAATTAATTATGCAACGTTGTAATTAACTGTAATTAATAAGGTAATTAACTGTATAGGTAAATAAAGTAGACAAATAAGATTAGATTAGGTAGCGTAGTATAAATAGTGTAAGTTGCGATTGTTTTCTTCAAGTTGAGTCAAGTACGAGACACTGAAGACGACCACATAGTTGTGGTCGAAATACGTATCTGCAAAGATTTCGAAATAATTGGTGGAATTAAATGGAGAGTGCTAAACTCGTCTTCGACGGTTGAACGTTGTTGCAGTTATTCCTTCGGAATTTCCAGAGGAATATCCGGCAGAATAATTTGCGTAAACTTCAACAGAAATTAGTCGTTATTTTTCGGGAAAATGGTAAATGCATCATGAAAAATTCATGATTACCCTTAAAAAAATGAAAAATGCTCCTTAAAAAACTGATAATTTTTTCCTCATCCTCCGAAACATCTAGCGGAAATTTTCAGGGAAATGTTTGCAGAAATCCAACTGCCCTTGGATCTGCTGAAGTGTCTGAAGTCGCTCCAAAATTGTCTGTGGAAATTCTTCCGAGAACATCTGTGAGAATTCTTCCGAGTATTCTTAGAAAAATTCCCCTGGGTAATTATTCTGCAATTCATTTGGGAATTTTGTCGTGAGTTCAAGTAAATTCTACAAAAATAACCTGCGGAAAAACTTCAGAGCTTACTTGCAGAAACTGCGGAAAAACTCCCGGTGCAATTTTTGAGCATTTATTACAGAAATTTCTGTGATCATCGTTATAATCCTTTTGTAAATTCAAAGCGGCATTCTTTTGAAAAAAATCCTGCTAAAACTTTTGAAGAATGATATAATATATCATGCTGAGTGGTTCACCGTAAAAGAAATAACCAATCAGAAACTGACAAATATCTTGGAATTACAAAGAAATTGACAAGATGAAAATGGGTGTTTATGTCCTTCAATAGACATGGTTTGTGTGCGTCGTGTTTTAGAATGGATTAAAAATGACAACAAGTGACGTATCTCTCATCATCTTCTTCTTCTTCTTCTTGGCATTACATCCCCAGATACTGGGACAGAGCCGCCTCGTAGCTTAGTGTTCATTAAGCACTTCCACAGTTTTTAACTGCGAGGTTTCTTAGCCAGGTTACCATTTTTGCATTTGTATATCATGAGGCTAGCACGATGATACTTTTATGCCCAGGGAAGTCGAGACAATTTCCAATCCGAAAATTGCCTAGACCGGCACCGGGAATCGAACCCAGCCACCCTCAGCATGGTCTTGCTTCGTAGCCGCGCGTCTTACCGCACGGCTAAGGAGGGCCCCTCTCATCATAACATTTGTTTAAAGAATGCTTGAGAGTGTAATAATGTTCATAACCTTGAAAAGTAAATTTGTTCTCAACAGCATTTGCTAATGAAAATAAAACCCATCTAGATAGACACAAAACTAATTTTCAAATAAACTTCCTTAGATTTAGCATTTTATTTATTAAATTTCCGACTAAAACTAAATCCGCGCCAAATCCGCGCGAAACCCTAAAATCGTTATGTAAATCCGCGCCAAATCCGCGAAAATCGCGAAATCCGCGTAGTCGTAACAACCCTGGATTTGCCATTTTGGTTAAGTCTACTAAGATTAATCGTTGCTATTCTTTTATGCTGAAGATTGATTTGAGCTATCTTAACTGTAGCCATTGCGAATTAAAATAATACACTCCACAACTTCAACATTTATCTGAACAACAACGATGAAACCAAGTCGGTACCGTATCAAGAACGTCAAAGACGAAACACAGAGTAAACTGTGAAAATCGCATAAAGAGAGTCCATTTAGGTAACAATTTGATGAAAAACTAAATAAAAACATACTCATAATCCCAACCTCAAGTTGAGATTGAATAAGAGTAGCCGATTATTTTGGAGAAGCAAACAGTCAACTACGCCATAGCTCCGGTTAGCGCAGTAAGGGCTCAAAAATGTGAAGGGTGCCCTGGTGCTTCACAGGCTCCGTTAGCGGTTGGGTTTTTATTAGACCTTCCTAACCATCCATTCGTAGGCACGGTAAGCATAAAGCCGCATCACACCAAGAATTAGGGGTCACCTATATGGTTGACTTCTACCACTGGAACAGGCAATCCGTATAGTTATTCTTAGCCAGACAACCGGCTGCCGACACCACGCGGCTATCTAGGCCTTTCGTGGAGAGAAGTTGACATTGACTTTACGTCAACTCTCAATGTGGCCGAACAGCCATTTCCGAATGCTGATTTGTAATGTGAACACAGAAAATCACTGCTTTACCTCTCTCCTGTACTATAAGAAATTTTGCTACAGTCAGCTCTACCATTTCACCAATTTACCTCGCTAGCCTGATGTCTTCCTTTACTTGATATTCTCTTTAATATCAGGCAGTCAAAATGTTCAATTTAAGAGATGGCGTTGGTTCATTGATAGTAAAATCAAAATTTCATCACTATAAAACTACTAAGCAGTGCAAACTAAGTGCAGGAGATAATCTTTTCACCTCATATTTTATTCCTTATCGCTACTTTCTTCTGAAACACCACATTTTCCATTAATTTGCGAGTTACCTGATTTTCCCATCCAAGTTATCGATTTACAACTACCATTCTTCCATGAGCCCATGGTGGAAATTTCAAAACATAGAGTAGCAGGTTTAACAAATCATATAGAAACGCCGGTATCTCCACTCAGTGACTAGTACCGTAAACATGGTGCACGGAAAGTTGTTGTCTATACACTTTTCACTGCTGCTGTCAACTAGAAATTTCATTTTAAAAAAACAGTCGGTACCTCATTGATTTATAATTCCTTGATATGAAACGTCATACCTGTGTATTATTTCTCTGTTCTCATTATCATAGGATTTGCGTTTCTCGTACCAATGTTCAATATTGAACCCGAAAATGTTGTTTAATTGCTGACTATAAACTACTGTCGAATCGGGATCACGTCAAAACGTGAAATGTCCAGCTGAATTTTATTTGCTAGACCCCACAAGCAGGTTAAATTGGAAATTATTCCACATATCCAGCAAACAATGATACAAATTGTGCCACTACAAAAGGGTACCGTTGCCATTTTCCCAGCGGAATGGAAAATTTAATGAAGCATCAAAATACAATAAATGTTTCAGCAATCAAATTTATCAGCAATTGCAGCGAAATCCACCCATCCCACGCATTGTGGCATGATGAAGTGCGATGCACTTTGTCGATGTTGCTTTTCGTTTCTCTGCGGACTCCGTGCAGTATGGTGCGACTGATAACAATACAGCTCATCAAATCCCATGTACAGTATACATAGTGAGGCACAGCAGAAATGTGTTCTGTGCTGCTTATGTGTTCTTCTCATTATTTCCCTCTTTTTTGTGGAACTACGTTCCTACTGGGACATAGTTTGTCTCCGCCTTTTTCGGATATGTGGTGAAGTTAACTAAGTTACATAGAACTTCCTATATTTCATATGTTTATGATATGTTATTAATTGAAAATTGGGGAAGCTTTTCCTTTAAAAATATGTATCAGTCGAATAAGAATTGAACTCAGTGTCTCCAGTCATATTGGCAGAGTTTTTGCTGTAAAGTCCAATGAGAGTCCCTCTCGCATTAAATATATTTTTCACGTATGAATGAAATGGATCTATCCATGTATGGCTTAGCCTGGTGCAGTAAGGCTATATAGAAGTGACTCAAAAACAAAGGATCACGTCGGGCCTGCCTGTTCTTCCAATCCGAGTTAAAGCTATTGTTACGAATTTCATTGGAAGCTCATGCCAATATATCATTATACTTAAAACGCCTTTTTTCAGATGGCTTCTTCTACTAGCTTGGAAGGCTTCGTCCAGAAGCTTTGAAGGCTTCCTCCAGAAACTTGAAAAGCTTTATTCAGCAGCTTGATAGGCTTCCTGCAAATGCTTCAAAAGCTCTCTCCAGAAGCTCCAAAAACTTCCTCCAGAAGCTCCAAAAGCTTCATTCAGAAGCTTGGAAGACTTCTTCCAGAAGCTTGTACTTGAAGGCTTCAGAACCATAGAAGGCTTCCAATACACGGAGGCGAGCCAGCCTGGGGCTGCAAGTCTCCTTAATAAAGCTAATAAAAAAAAAACTTCCAATACAAGCTTGTAAGGCTTGCTCCAGAAGCTACGAAAGCTTCCTTCAGTAGCTTGAAAGGTTCCCTCCAGAAGCCTAAAAGGCTTCCTTCATATTCTATTACTTTACATCATTAACCTATGGGGCTGTCCATATACCACGTGGAAAGATTTTGGTCAGTCAGTCTATGTAATTTTGGTCTGAAATGATGAATTTTGATTAATTCACATGAGCAACGATCCGATGTGAATTGTTACGTCCAAAATATAAATTTCATTATTTATGAGCCGGTCTATTGTTGTGGGGTCGTCAAATGGGACGACGACAACATCCACTACCACGGCGACGACGATGACGGTGGTCCCTCAGTGGGCGTTGTTGCATGCGTCCCGGAATGCCTCAAGGCTAAATGGATTCATTGTTGAAGTTTGTTACGACTAAAGCGATTAAAGCGGAATGAAGTTGATTCCTGTTGTTCGACGTAACACTTTGCATGCAAGGCCTTTGTTAGGGATATGAGCTTTGAGCTTTCGAACGATTTCATACCTCGTGATCATATAACAAAGCGGGAAGAAAGCCTAAGGATTCAGCAGAAATAAGTTTAAACACTTGATATATCCATCTATATATACCAATCAGATTTCTTCAAAACATTTTTTGCCCGATATAGGGCTTCTTATTTCTCATCTACGAAAGAAAATTTGAATTTGGGTAAAAAAAACCTTGTTGGATTTATTCTTAAGTTTGGGTTCAAATGTAACATTAACCTTCAACAGGTGATTCAAAGTTCATCTTGGTGCTATGATTGAATCTGATTTTGCTTTTGAATTTTGTCTTCGTCGTTGGTCCACCTATAGGAAGCGGTTCATAGGCATACCGCAAGCTTCGCAAGTCCAAGTAGATATAGAGCAGCGTAGGAGTTATATATTATAGATTGTTACAACCTGACCCATATTTCGGCCACAGTGTCGCTCTGCAGGGGGTAGAAATGGTGCAGTGCTTATCGGTTTCGGACTGGTTGTGACAGTGTAGATACGCTTTGTTTTCATGTTATCATATTGTGGAGCTTTGCTATAGACACAGATGAAAAGACCTAGCAGATGAAGTATGGGCTACAACAGATTATTTTCCATCTGCCTATTCGCAATGCCAGATAAAATGCTATCGGCGTTTTTCTGTTAGTCAGAATGTGATGACGGTATATAGGTTTAGTGCTCCGGGATTTCATTTCCTGGTTCCCATTTTCTTCCTAGCCTAAACATACGCATAAAATGCACAAGTTTCATCTTTTTCGTAAGCAAAAACACCTTGAACATATTTAAAAAATATACCTTTAAAACGGCTTGTCCGATCGCTTTGGTGTCCTGGGCAATGTTCAAATAATAAATGGGGCTATGTGGAAAAATATAAACTTTGAAATAAAAATTGTACAATCATTAAAATTAAAATTTTAAATTCATTTTTCTCGATAAAGAATTTTTCCACATATTTTTATTTTTTTATATATTGTAGTTGACAAATTTTATGAGAGTACGGTAAACTTCCAAAGGAAATTTCGGATTGGAAATTGTCTCGACTTTCCTGTGCATAAAAGTATCATCGTGATAGCCTCATGATATACGAATGCAAAAATGGTAACATGGCTTAGAAACCTCGCAGTTAATTACTGTGGAAGTGTTTAATGAACACTAAGCTGCGAGGCGGCAATGTCCCAGTGGGGGATGTAATGCCAATGAAGAAGAAGAATGCACGTAAAACTGGCTTAATTTTTTTTCTACCAAATGTTTTCTACGAGACGATGAACCACTACGCATTTCCACATATTCATTCTGAATCCATTTAAATCATTCCAATCCATTCTGAATTTCAACTGGATTTCTAGCCAATATAAACGAAAACGAATTTCGAGCTAATGAAAGATGCTAATGACTAAGCTCAAGAAAATATCGATCAAATTATTAATCGGTGAGTCAAGATGAGCCCTGAGTTCCAATTCGAGATCCGCATCTAAGTTGATTCTTCCTCAATCAAACTGCACAGTTTATCAAACATTGTAATATTTCCGACATTAACTTTGCGTCGCCAGTTTTTCAGCATTGCCGCGAAGGCTTGCAAATTGTCTCTGAATTGATTCAGATTGGTTTGCATTGCCTGTAATTGCAAGTTCAGCGAGTTAAGTTCGTCAAAAATGTTCAATAGGTAAGCGAGACATTTATGCCATCCTTCTTCATTGAGGTTGCCGAGCAGACCATTTTCAATGATGAACATGCCAAGAGTGGAGATATCTAACCATATGGTTGAAACGGGTTTTACATCCGCGCAGCCGAGTGGCGAGCTGCGCGAAGATTGGCATCCATTGCTCCGTGATGTAGAACGGAGCAGAATTCTTCAAGAGGGACATTTTCGTTCTCCGGCTGTCGACGGAACCCAGAGGAAGGGACGGTGGAAGGATTGAAATCGCTCGTCAGGGAGCCGCGATAGCCGAATAGTTCACCTCGTTGAGTGCAGGAACACGGTTTCTCTTCGGCAGGGTCCTGGTGAAAGCCTTCCCTTGCAACATTTTGCTTTTTGGTGTTTTTATAACACACTCGAAGAGTAAAATATAATTTTCAAGAGTGCTATAAAATATACAATGTTGCTTGGGTTCTTCCGGATTTCTAGGAAATCCGCCCGCTTTAGACAGTCCTAGCTTGTAGCCCGTAGTTCGTCGCCACAGTTGGCGCACATGCGATCGGCCACCTCCATCTTGTCGCACTCGTCGGACGGATGATTTTCGCCACACTTGTTGCAACGCGGCTTTATGCGGCAGTTCCTGGTGCCGTGCCCGAAGTTGAAGCCGTTAGTGCACTGCCTGACGTCTCGGTGGACTGGCCGATATCGTTCCCAGTCAACGACGGTGTAATTTAAACGTTGACCAGCTTCAGATCTTTCTAGGTTATAGGGTCGTGTTTTAGATGGACCAGATGGTATCTCCTCGCCTTGTCGTGACGAGCGATCTTGTGTATAGCCATACTGGCTTCAGGCCGCAACTTCCGAGTTCTGCTTTGAGTTCCTCTTCTTGTGGAGTACTCGTAGCTAAGCCTTGAGTGGCTTCTTGCCGATATGGTCAGGAGTGTACGACGAATTGATGACCTTCATCACTTTTACGCCCTCGCTGCAGAGCCGAAAAGTTCATTTCAGCCCCTTAGCGATCAACTGCGAATTTTCGGGCGCAAATCCGGCGGATCGCTCTTCACAAACACAGGCGGGCACTTCTCTTTCCGCAGGTTGCACCTGCATTGCCGGCATCGTCGAACATACGTTGCTCTGCAAAAGCTGCTTAGAGGGGTAATGCGCGCCTCCAAGTGCAGTGTGCTGGCTCGAATCTTCCTCGATCCTCCAGCTAGATTCGTCAGTCGCATACCGTCGAAGCTTGGCACGGTGTTGCGGAACAGGAGCGGAACCTGATCTGAACGATCCACGCCGGAAGTTGGATGGAGAATCTACCGATGGGAGAACGCTGAACTCGACGGGAGTCTCGTCACCGGAACCCCTCCAATCGGCGGATATACTGACGCCATCTTCGGAGGCATCCGAATTGTTCAGCTCCATTTGGAGTAATTGAAAGACACTTGACTTGCCGTGCTCAAATATCACTTAAGACTGAATTTATTATCATAAATAATTTGGCTTTAACCTTCTTCGGATATTAGAAAAAACTTACGAATAAGATGTTAGGGTCATATTGAGCCAGAAGCCAGAAATGTAAATGCTTATAAAACAGTCAAATTATAACCGAATTGCAAAGTTTATATACCGTTCGAAAGATAAACTCATCAATTTTGTGGCTGATATGCTGGTTCTGGAGACAATGGCTACCGGGAAACGACTTCCACGGGGACCTTGTCGGTCATATAAGTGGAACATAAAAATCGCTCCATATATGCCATTCGATCGCTAATTCTTCATAGATTCTCTTAAAACGGTAATGTAATGTCCATGAGAGGGCTTCCGGCGAAAGTGGCCACTCCTGGTACATGCCAGGTGCCCCCGGGGAACCCGCAGGAGGGGACATTTCCGTTTAAGCACCAAAATATGCCGTGCGGCGGCTCTGTCGTCATGATTTTCCACAAAATAGATGATAATGCGCTTGAAATCGCTAAGTGATCACATTGGCCACTCTTGGAGCCTATGAGGTGCCCCCGTGGAACCCGTAAAAGGGGACATTTCCGTTTTAACACCAAAATATGCCGTGCGGCGGTTCTTTCGTCATGATTTTCCACCAAACAGATGGTTATGCGCTTGAAATCGATAAAAGACCACATTGGCCACTCCTGGTACATGCAAGGTTCCCCGGGGAACCCGCAGGAAGGGACATTTCCGTTTTAGCACCAAAATATATCGTGCGGCGGCTCTGTCGTCATGATTTTCCACAAAATATATGATAATGCGCTCGAAATCGCTAAGTGACCACATTGGCCACTCTTGGAGCCTATGAGGTGCCCCCGTGGAACCCGTAAAAGGGGACATTTCCGTTTTAACACCAAAATATGCCGTGCGGCAGCTCTTTCGTCGCCGCGTTCACGCAAGGTATCCGGCATTAAATGTAGTCGTGCACACGTTTACGTGTGCATTACTCCATTTGATGCTGGGTACCTTGCGTGAACGCGGCGTGCAAGCAGCGCGAAAAAACTTTACGTGGACATCGGCCCTTAAAGACATGCCGTACAGCGGCTCTTTCACTATAATTTTCCATCAAATAGTTGGTTATGCTCTTGAAATCTAATATCAACCCGGGGGGAACTCCAGGCCCAATTTCGGTAATTGTGCAGTGCCGTGAAGAGTTCATTGAAAGTGTCTGTGCACACGAAATCTAACTCACTTTTTAGGAACTTTTCCTCAACCGAATTGCTCGCAGTACATAGAATTCGACGAAAATCCTGCCCTATTGTTTCCTATTGGAAATTTGCCAGATTGGACTATGGGCTCCGAAGTTATGGCCAAAATACTAATTTCAGCAGCTACATGGGAAAATCACTTTTCTGGCACTTATGCTCATCCGATTGGCTTGCAATAAGTTGCGTTCAGCAGAAAGTTTTAGAATGCAAATAAACAAATATGAAAAATAAGAGCTATCTACCTATTTTTTGTTATATTAGACTTTTCTTATATGTTTCTCAACCCTTTTGAACGAACGATAAAGGCACCATCACCACTAGGTAGATTAATCTTGTTTTTTTTTTCTATCTATCTATTTATTCATTCATTCTGAACTTAATATCTACAACCTACAAGGTACTCGCAGGAGTCTCACAGAAAGAGAGATTTTTTTATATCAAAATGTTGCGTTTTCATATCATTGTCCACGGCGATCGGTGAAAACCTCAAACTTCTATGAGTAGATATTGAAGGGACCATCGACTAATGGTAATATCGAGATGCGGAATAGAAAATCCTTGGAGAGCTGTTCGAAGAAATCATCACAGTAGCTCAGAAACTATTTTTTAATTTGACTCAGTATACTCAATTTCAAATGAAGAATAATTTCAAGCGCATAACCAACGAAGATAGAGCTGCCACAAGCGGCACAGTACATTTGATATAACCATGAAAATGTCCTCTCCTACGGGTTCGCAGGGCATCTCAAAGGTTCCAAGAGTAGTCAATATCACTAATCAACTCCAAGCACATGACCATCTGTTTGATAGAAAATAAGAAAGAAAGAGCCACCGCACGGAATATTTTGGTGTTAAAACGGAAATGTACTCTTCTACGGGCTCCCGAGGGCACCTCATAGGTTCTAAGGGTGGACAATATGTCAATCGATTTCGAGGGCACCTATTTGGAGGAAAATCACGACGAAAGAGCCGCCGCATGACATATGTTGGTGTAAAAATGGAAATGTCATCTTCTACGTGTTCTCCGAGGGAGCCTCATAGGTTTCAAATGTAGCCAATGTGGTAACTTATCGATTTCGAGCGCACGTCCATCTGTTCGATGAGAAAACACCAAAAGAGCCGCCGCACGGCTTTTATTGGTGTAAAATGGAAATGTCCCCTTCTACGGGTTCCCTGGGGTCCCCTCATAGGTTCAAGGCGTTGCCAATGTGGTCACTTATCGATTTCAAGCGCATAATTATCTATTTTGTGGAAAATCATGACGAAAGAGACGCCGCACGGCATATTTTGGTGCTAAAACGGAAATGTCCTCTCATACGGAATACCCGGGGGCACCTTGCATGTACCAGGAGTGGCCAATGTGGTCTTTTATCGATTTCAAGCGCATTATCATCTATTTTGTGGAAAATCATGACGACAGAGCCGCCGCACGGTATATTTTGGTGCTAAAACGGGAATGTCCCCTCCTGCGGGTTCCCCGGGGGCACCTTGCATGTACCAGGAGTGGCCAATGTGGTCATTTATCGATTTCAAGCGCATAACCATCTGTTTGGTGGAAAATCATGACAAAAGAGCCGCCGCACGGCATATTTTGGTGCTACAACGGAAATGTCCCCTCCTGCGGGTTCCCCGGGGGCACCTTGCATGTACCAGGAGTGGCCAATGTGGTCTTTTATCGATTTCAAGCGCATTATCATCTATTTGGTGGAGAATCATGACAAAAGAGCCGCCGCACGGAATATTTTGTTGCTAAAACGGAAATGTCCTCTCCTGCGGGTTCCCCGAGGGCACCTTGCATGTACCAGTAGTGGCCAATGCGGTCTTTTATCGATTTCAAGCGCAATATCATTTATTTGGTGGAGAATCATGACAAAAGAGCCGTCGTACGGCATATTTTGGTGCTAAAACGGAAATATCCCCTCCTGCGGGTTCCCCGGGGGCACCTTATATGTACCAGTAGTGGCCAATGTGGTCTTTTATCGATTTCAAGCGCATTATCATATATTTTGTGGAAAATCATGACGAAAGAGCCGCCGCACGGTATATTTTGGTGCTACAACGAAAATGTCCCCTCCTGCGGATTCCCCGGGGGCACCTTGCATGTACCAGGAGTGGCCAATGTGGTCACTTATCGATTTCAAGCGCATTATTATCTATTTTGTAGAAAATCATGACGACAGAGCCGCCACACGGTATATTTTGGTGCTAAAACGGAAATGTCCCCTCCTGCGGGTTCCCCGGGGGCACCTTGCATGTACCAGGAGTGGCCAATGTGGTCTTTTATCGATTTCAAGCGCATTATCATCTATTTTGTGGAAAATCATGACGACAGAGCCGCCGCACGGTATATTTTGGTGCTAAAACGGAAATGTCCCCTCCTGCGGGTTCCCCGGGGGCACCTTGCATGTACCAGGAGTGACCACTTTCGTCGGAAGCCCTCTCATGGACCATACATTACCGTTTTAAGAGAATAAATGTTGAATTAGCGATCGAATGGCAGTTATGGAGCGATTTTTATGCTCCTTTTATATGACCGACAAGGTCCCCGTGGAAGTCGTTTCCCGGTGGCCATTGTCTCCAGAACCAGCATATCACCACATAGCAACAAAATTGATGAGTTTATCTTTAGAACGGTATATAAACTTTGTAATTCGGTTATAATTTGACTGTTTTATAAGCATTTACATTTCTGGGTCAATATGACCCTAACATCTTATTCGTAACTTTTTTTGTGGGGTCGTTCCTGTTGCACCTTAAAATACTTTTTTCATGTCAGATGCTTCATTTCCACAAAATATTAAAAGTCAAGAAATTTCAGAACGATCGGATTATCAGGTAAAAAGTTATTCTACTTTGAAGTTTTGTTTTGGGTCATATTGACCCCAACATCTTACTAAGGTTAACTACTCTGATGCCTGTGTCTCCTAAGTTAATTAATTTTTTAAAACATATTTTTAATCAAACTCATTTGTACACTACATTCTTTACTACCCCTACTGATTATTGATATACATGATACATGAACATATTTTTAAATCTAATGGGTTTCTGAATATTTCTTCTAGGTCTGGAAATGTTTATGTCCTGCTGTTCGTTATGTTCCACAGGGTTACTGTCCATCAGTTGCTCATTGTCTGATCCAAACATGAGTGCTCGATCTTCCTTGCTTGATACTTCCAAGGATTCTTGTGACTCCAATTCAAAATTTGATATACTTTTAACATCCTGAATATTTCTTGTAATTTGCACACCTCTATCGCTTTGAATAATAACCTTGGCGCCATCTCTCGCAATAATCGTGTATTTCTCCTTTGAAAATGTTGGGTCAGTCTTGCAATGCCTTTTAGTGGCCAATAACACCCTGTCGCCAATTGTTATACTAGATTCTTTCGCTCCCCTATGGAGATCTGCATACTTTTTGCTGACTAGTTTTGCATCTGACTGCATCTTTATCTCGAACGGCATCACGGTCGATCTGTTTCGGAGGCACCCAAAGGCTCACGAATGTACCCCTATATTTCCATCCGACAAGTAGTTCGAACGGTGTAATACCGAGACGGGAATGTGGTTTCATGGTATTATGTGTATGCACATAGATATTCAACGCCTGCTTCCAATTCGTCTCATCTTGCATTGCTCCTGTTATAGCCTTTATGATACCTTGATTTTGTCTTTCCACTACACCATTCGATTGCGGACTTAGAGGTATGGATTTTCTGACCTTGACCCCTTTAGCCTCCCAGTGATTGACAAACTCGTAACTTTGAAATGGTGGCCCATTGGCACTTTGCATTATTAACGGTAGGCCCCAAGGGAAAAATATCCGATTCAGTGCTAGGTTCGTGTTCTTGGCGTCAATGCATTTTATTTCAATGACAGAGATCTTGAATAAGTGTCTACAGCCACAAGAAATTCTCCCGAGCCACATTTAGGAAATGACAGGAAATCAATTTGAATTATTTCCCATGGTCCATCTGGCAATTCTCTACTAGACAATGAATTGAAGCACAACCAATATGACCCTGATGTGCTGTTTTTAGAACCTTATCGCGAAGTCTCTTAGGAAGTATTACTTTGACTTCTTTAAAAACCCGGGGACCTAAATTTCGGAGATTTTTAGCATGAGCTTCGTAGCGACCTAGATTCGGGGGCCATTTACTGGATTTAAGTGCCAGCCTAACGATCTCGAGCTCTTCATCACATTCTGAAGCAAGATCAATATCACTCCATGTAATACTCATTGATCCAGCATCTAGAACGTAAAGTAAATGCTTATCGTTGTCCTCATCGAAAGATTCATCAATTTTTGATCCTGCGATCAGCCTAGACAATGCGTCAGCAACATTGAGGTGACCTGGTATATATTTCACAGTGAAGTCGTATGATTGCAATCGTAACGCCCAACCTTCTGCGCGAGACAAAGCTCTTTTGCCGGTTCGGAAAGCGCTTCCAAAAATGAATTCATTTGCTTCAGAGTCAGTTCGAACAACGAAAGAAATTCCCAATAAATAGAATCTGAAACACTCGATTCCCCAAACCATGGCTAAGGCTTCCTTTTACGTGTGTGGATACTTTTGTTTCCGATGATGTTAGGGATTTGGAAGCACAAGATATTATACGGGGTGTTCCATTTTCGTTAAACTGTACTAGCACAGCTCCAAGACCTATTGGAGAAGCGTCTACATATAATTCTGTTCTATCCTTGTAGTCGAAATATCCCAGCTTCTGAATTGATTTGAGCGCTTCGTATTTCAAAAAATTGAACTCGTCATCTTCATCCTTTGTCCAGTAAAATTTGTCCGATTTAGCAAGCAATCTCAGTTTGTATGTCTTTTCCGCTCTTTTGAAGATGAAGCGCTCTGTGAAATTCATGAGTCCTAGAAAACTTTTTACCTGTTGTTGAGATTCTGGACGTCTGAATTCACGTATCGCTTTCAGTTTCTCTTCATCTAAACTCAAACCATCTTTAATTATCATAAAACCTATGAACTTCACGGACTGCTGTCTAAAAACGCATTTTTTCTCATTTAGTTTTACTCCATGTTGATGTAACTTGTCTAATACTGCCTTTAAGTTCGCATCTATTCTTCCTTCGTGTTACCAAATATAAGAACATCGTCTAAATAATTTACCACGCCTTCGCTGTCAGCTAACACGACCGTTTGCAGTATTTCTTGAAAAATATCCGGCGCATTACACAAACCGAATGGTAGTCGCATAAATCTGTATGTTGATTCCCCGGCAAAAAAATTCGTCAAATGCCTGGAACTGGGGTCTAACACAACGTGGAATAAAGCGTTGGTAAGATCAATGCTAGAAAACCACATTGCACCATTTAATTTAGAAACTATGTCTTCTTCATTTGTACACTACATGCAGCACGCTTCGAAACCTTTTCCGCGACCGAGACTCTCATGACGAGTCCGGGAGAAATTAACGCTATTGCGACGAAGCAAAAACAATTGAACGAGAAATAAACGAGAGAAAACACTTGGAAAACATTTGCGAACAAAATTCACGTCCGTACGGGCTGCTGTCACAAACTGGGAGATTGAACTGAGGATTAGAGCCCAGCCCGTTTTTTTTTATTCCTTTATTTATTTGTTAGACACTCTGTGTTACTTAACCGCTACTGTGCCGAGATCTACTGTGGTATTCTGCTCTACAGAATCCACACATAATCAATTTCTAGATTTCCATTACCATTATTGTTGTCCTTGCCAGTCCATCTCATCGTGGGTCCATTGTGTCCGTTTGTTCATGTCGTGTATTCAAGGTTATTTCGCCGAAAACCATTTCGCGGAATTTTTTTTCGCGGTGTGACATTTCGCGGAATGTATCAACTCACCGAAACACATTTCGCGGAATGCACCTTTTTTCCGAAAGACATTTCGCGGAATGTACATTCTCACCGAAAGTCATTCCGCGGAATGCCATTTGGCGGAATTCAGTTAGAATAATTATCATAATAATTATCAAATTATCAATAATTGTTATCAAATATTATCATCGATTTCTGCTTAATTACATGAAATTGGTGCAATTTTTTTTTGCATTTAATGCAAATCCGAACCCGACCCATTCCCGAGAATTTCGATTAGAACCCGACATAATTTAATTATTTTAGCCCACACACAATTTTTCCCCGAAAATTTCAAACTAGATATTTTCTGGTTCTCTTAAAATTGAAAAAAAATGTAAGCCCAAACAACAAACTAGCCTCACAATTAACAAAACTGAATAAAATAATTTGCAGTATTTTATTTCTCAAACCCGTACCCGACCCGAACCCGATATTGTAGTAATTTTTCAAACCCGAACCCGAAAGGAGTGCGAAAGGAGTTGGTAATGCCTTCTTTAAAAGAATGCGTCTGCCCGGTATAAGGCGAAAAAAGTTGATAATGTCTTCTTTAAAAGGATGCATCTACCCGGTATAAGGCGAAAGGAGTTGGTAATGCCTTCTTTAAATGAACGCGTCTGCCTGGTATAAGGCGAAAGGAGTTGATAATGCCTTTTTTAAAAGAATGCATCTGCCCGGTATAAGGCGAAGACAGGGATAACGCCTTCTTTAAATGGATACATCTGCTCGGTATAAGGCGAAAGTAGTTGATAAGGCCTTCTCTAAAAGATTGCGTCTGTCCGGTATAAGGCGAAGGGATGGGTAACGTCTTCTTTAAATGGATGCAAATGGTATAAGGCGAACGGAGTTGATAATGCCTTCTTTAGATGAACGCGTCTGCCCGGTATAAGGCGAAGGAGGGGTAACATCTTCTTTAAATGGATGTATCTGCCCGGTATAAGGGGCAATTGAAATTTTGAAAACTACTTCTAAATATTCTGGGAGGCGTTTTTAGCTGTGCGGGAAGATGCGTGACTGCAAAGCAAGCCTATGCTGAAGGATAGTCTCGTTAAACTCGTGTTAAACGAATGCAAAACAAAATGGTAACTTGGCTTAGAGACCTCGCAGGTAATAATGTCGGAATGCTGAATGAACAAAGGCTATTATTATTAATATTCCGCGAAATGGTGCATTCCGTGAAATGGTACATTCCGCCAAAAGTCATTTGGCAAAAAGGTACAATCCGCCAAATGTCGTACCGCGAAAAGTTACAAACCGCCAAATGTTATTCCGCGAAATGTTCAACCGCGAAAATGAGTTCCGCGAAATAGTTTTCGGTGAAATGTTATACAATCTGTATTCAATGATCGTTGGATTGTTCGGTTGCCGTTAATTCGGGTAACGTTGGAGGAATGCCACCGAGAAGAACAAGTTGTCAGTCGTTATCAGGCAGCCGTGACGGTAAGTCGCGTACCCCAAACGCCACCGCTGCGGATCTGGCGATTGACGAGGGTTTGGTGGAGGGGCTGGGAATCGAACCCATGACCATTCGCTTGTAAAGCGAACGTGTAGCCAACTACGCTACGGGACCCCCTGCTTAACCCGTTAGTTGCACGATTTTGATGTCTATGCTTGTGATGCATGTGCGGGATTTGTAGGTTTATCGATTTTATATAGTGCCTAGTGATTTTTTTTAGTTAAGCGTCTTTAATCTAATGTGTTTAATAGTTGGGTAAAGTCTTAAAAAGCTCGTCGATCGATTGATACTAATATCTGCCAAATCGTACTTCTTGACCATTTTTCGTGTTGGTTTCAAATTTGAATCTACTGAATCTACCCCTACTTCCCGAAAGAAGTAATCCTACGTCAAAAAAAAACGTGGGGTACCGTCAACTGGGGGCAGTGGCGCCGGGAGTGGGTAGGACAAGTAGGACATGTCCTACGCACGAATTTTCGTGGGTGGGACAGTCAAGGCATTGTCCTACCCATGATTATGCCGAGCAGAGCATAAAATATTCACCTTCACGAAGCAACTTCGGCCCGAATTTCAACAAAGTGTCCATCAGTTGAATGTCGGGGTCAGATCTATGTAGGTAATTGTGCAAATCATTATATATGTGTTCAGTTTTACAGACATTTATTAGTTTTCGAAGTCTGAATAAATTCTGATATGTTCAGCCGAATATGAATATGTTACGAAGTGAGAGTGTCGAAGAGGCTTCATCAAAAACATTCGATTATTTTAAGCTCTTGTTGCAATACTGTCTGCACACCTAAAATCGCTAAATTCACCGAATTGTCAACAGCATAACTGTTTGGTAAATAGTTTTACAGATTTTCCGTGGCTTTGACAGTAGAACAAAGGAAAATATCACAGAAAATCGGTGAAATAACTACCGAACAATTCTGTTGTTGGGATTTCGGTGAATCTCAACGAAATTCGCGGTATCTTCGGCAGAAGGACTTCATTCAAAATGCCTGTCTTTCACGATTTTTATGGAATATCCACTAGAAAACTGAACATACTTTGTATACGAAAAAGGCAAAAATGTTCTAGGTCCTCCGATACAACATTTTAATTTACCCATGATATGAAAGAGGAGAGTTTATACTTTCGCGTAATAAGTATTTCAATGAAATAATATTTTCACACAGAGCATCGTGAATTCACTGAAATCTGTGAACTGATTTAAGTGTGTGATAGGTCTGATACTGATTTCTAGGTCTTTATAGTATCATCAGATATTGAGTAGTCTAACTTATTTTTAGTTTAAATGAATTATTAGAAACTTATGGAAAGAAGTTTTGTAGAAACCTGGAAGGACTAAGAAATCACAAATATCCTTAAGTCCGCATAAAATCTGGTCTGCGACGGGTCCTGTACTCCCCGAAAGATTATTCAGCGATCATACGATTTCCTGGATAAGCGACGATCCATAAAAATGTCAGAGGTAGAAGGGACAAATGATTGAATAAACAAAACATAGAAATCTTCAATTTCATATACATGATGACTGGGACAATATTTACAACAGTAACTTATAATTGCCCAGAGTTTCTCCTTCCTTATTCAATTTAATTTATAAAGTGTTCAGCAGCCTTCGGGCGAAAAATTTGTGTTTTTCTTTTAACTAGCTGTTTCGTTTCGTGTAAGCCGGGTCAAAAAACTCAATCTCAAAAACCGTGTTGAAAAGAACTGAAGTATTTAGTCGACTTCCCATACATTACTATCCGTCTTGTAGCAATGATTGTCGAAATAATTTTCTTCTCCTTATCCTACATTGATCATCGTTTTGATTAAAAGAGCAACTAGCAACTACTAGTACAATCATGCTTATTGAAGAAGCTATTCTGAAAATCGATGAAAATTTCATAAATTATGTGAAGATTATGTCTGGAATGTCAGGATGTTCAGATTTTTAATTTTTTATATGTAATATGTGCATCGATTTCTCAACACCAGAAGTGTTGCGCAAACTGACATTTTTCCTATTTGTCCTACCCACGACTTAGAACGTGGATGCGCCTCTGACTGGGGGGAAGATGATCATTGAGGTGAAGATGACCATTTGAAGTGTCAGTCAAAAGTACCATTTTTTTTATAAAACGGTGGTCAACCATATTATCTGTTCAAGTAATGTTACCGCTAGGTAGAAATCCGAGTTTTTCGATTATAATCATGAAAATGTATTTTGTGGAAGAGAGAGATAGTCATAAATGACGCTATTTTCGTTTCAAATATTGACTTCGTAGACTTCTTTACGTAGTAAATTCAACATTCATACAAATAACCTAGTGTATTTTGACTACTAGGTCATAATGATTTTAGTAGAGCTGTCTTGATCAATTTCACCCCAAACCAGATTACTCAAAAAATGTGTGATAATTTAATTTATTTTAATAAATGCGAACGCATTTCAGAAAACTAAAGTTGTTGATTTTTGCAACGTATAGCAGTACATGTTTTGAAAATATTTGTTTCGATTTAAAATGTAAACACACATTGTTATTGCATGTTTTGTCTTAAAAATGATCATCTTCCCCCCAGTTGACGGTACCCATAGCCGAACAGTGCCCAAACCCGAACCACTTGTCCCCAACATCAAAACAAGTTATCGATTTGATCTGAAGCTTTGCTCGAGTAATCCGCCAGGAAGGGTGTGGTTGAGCCATGAAAACGCATGGTATTCCACTACGCGGGAAGTTTCACCTCGTTAAAATATTGAAAGATTGCTCCAAATATTGTTGTTCCAGTTGTCTCAATACTGCTGTTGCCCAACCTACGACAATTGAGTCTAGCGTTGCTAGATAAAGCTTCAACGTGAAAGGAATTGTGAGAACAGTGAAAAGGCTTTTTGCTCCCGGGGTGTCTTCCCCTACAAAAAGAAGCCTCATTAGGAATTCTACAGGCGACTTTGTCGACGACGGTTTGGATGCCATAATAGTCGAATACATAAACACCGAATATAATACCTAACCAAGAAGAGAAGAACAAACTACAGGATCTCGCTCTCGCTACTTGTTACTGCGAAAACTGGCAGAACAGAAAGCGCTTGTTAGTGACAAACTGTAACCGCTTGAATGAATTGTCGGACTTGAAACGATTGGGGCCGGTTTTGCATTTTATACCGTGTTGTATATCTATATTATATAAAACCCTTCCGTATACCATCGGCATCGGAGTAAACAAAGTGCAAAATTTAAATGCCACCTTGCAAACTACGATGAAGAAGATGATGATACGACACGACATTAGGCAATAAGATAGGCGGCCACTACTAACAGTGGCAGACAGCGTGAGATTGGGGGCTCGTACCATACCATTGTGTGCTGTACAATCTGTTGCTGGGTTGAATTGCCAACTTGAAGCATTTACTACAGCTTGAGAATACTTGATTTCGGAAGCTGCGGTCGGTGCTGGCTTCATTCCGTTAAATTTAATTTTAGTGGAAGCCGATGAAAGGCTTGAATGGAACCACCATTAGTGGATTATTTATGCTACTTGTGCGAGCAATATATTTAGATGTTTTGAAATTTGAAATACATTTGAAATACAAAATATTGAAATACAGGAAAATTTGAAATACAGGATAATTCAAAGCGCCTCAAATTAATATTTCCCTGGCAAATGACCAAAGCAGCTTTTGTGAAATTTGCAATGTTTTGTTTATATTTACTTATATTTTTACCTATATTTTTTACCTATATTTACCTATATTTTTATATTTTATCATCCTGAATCCTTCGACGCCTAATGAACAAATTCAAAATTAAAATATATCACTGTACAAAAAGCGATGCCTTGCAGAATAGAAGAGGGAAATTCAGCTATATTTAAAGTATGGGAGTTTTCGGGGCAGAAGAAACTATGTTCAAGTGCCTGACAAACCGGTTTCTGGTCCCTGCAAGTTGTGGGGATTGTTAGAATGGAATTGCGTTTGAAAATGAGCTCTGTTCAATTTCTCAAAAACCTACATTGAATCCACAAGTGGGCTCTACTAAAGAGACCGTGTGCCGCTTAGAGTACGATAGCCTAAGTCTTGGTGATGGGTGGGACCTGACTCGATAGACCGGACCTAACTCGGTTGCAGGCCCAATAAGCCGCCTGTAAAACGCCTGTAAAAAAACCGACTCTAGAGTACATCAGCACCTCAAAAGAAAAGTATATTGCGTTTCAAGTTAGTTGACTCCTCGACCAGATAGTGATGTGTGTGTGTGCTTCATCCTCTATCCCTCGCTCAACCGGGAGCGTTGGTTAAGTAGTACTACGAATAATTTGATCGAATCTCATGCTCCGTAATGGTGCCCTTTTTGTTATGGATACTAGTACTGTAAAAAGGAATCACTTCTGAAGCAAATAGTGTCTTCAGGAAGTGTGGGGGGAAAGGATGTACTAGCTATCCACAACAGGTACAGCAAAACATCACAAGGACGCCCTTATTCGCACTAACTACTCAGGGAATAGAAGGTCGAGAAGAGCCACCGTTGCTAACTAAAGCTTGAACCGGATACCTGGGACTCCCACAGTATCCGCGGCAATAGCAGCAAACGATGCCCTGTACGTATTTAGTTTTCAGTTATAAAAAGCATTTAATGATATAGAAATAGGAAACTGGAACATGCTCACCAAAATAAAGCTAATTTTTGTCCATCTCCAGCACAGGACACACCAGAGCAACCATTATCACCATTCTCCTCATTATTCTTCTGACTCGGAAAGATTACCACGTTGCTTGACGGTAGCGTCGGTTTATCCGTTCCAGAACTTGTTATGATCTTTGCCACTAGCGCCAAGAACCGTAAAGCGGAAAAGGAAATAGAACAGCAACACAAGAAGCTTCTGGTTGTGAGGTGGTAGTAGTACGGATCAGTATGTAAGCATCTGTGCTACACCGCGTCATATCTTCCGCTCGTCGACTCGAGAATAGAAACGAAACGATCTCCACAAAGTTCTTCCCTTAAACTTCCCATTCTTATTTTCGCCAACATCCTCTTAGTCATCAGCTGTCCAGTATCCGGTAGCCATTATGGCTCGATTTGTTGATGCTCACTAAAGCAGCAGTTTGAACCCATTTTTGCACTTCGTCGTTTGCATTTGTGTTAAATAATTGCTTATCGGTTCGGTTTCTTGAAAAATCGACTGACCGGGCGGCCTGCTATACTCGGTAGACTAGGTCCACCACTCCATAGCATTCGTCCAACTACTCGAAGGACTCGGAATCTGGATCACTTTCGTCATCGAGTGCGTAGTCCAACGATCGATTCCATCCACATTTGTTTGCATTCGGCAAAAGCTTGACCAAGCTCAGTTTTTACGCCAATGATATGCGTGCGTCAAATTCCGCGCTATCTTTTACACTCAACCCTCTTTTTACGTCACTTATTGGGGGGACGTAAATCAAATGTGACGTAAAAAGAATTTTTGCTAAAATTTCTAGTATTTCACTTAATTTATTGATAGCGAGGATACTTTCAAATACATTCACTTGCGTCTTACATGAGGTATTGAAAGATCTATCGGAATCCAGCAGATGTTATGAGATCTTCAAATTGTCCTGGAGTTTGAATCAAATGGTCTACCGAATCAACCAAAGCCTTCATGATATCCCAAGTCCCAAGTCGTGGTATCAACTCAATTATGTCCTCCGAGGATTTGTCTTTCACTTGCGTCTCAAAACAACACATATGAGGTGTTGTAAGAGCTACAAATTGTCCTGAAGTTTGAATCAAATGGTCCACCAAATCAACCAAGGCTTTCATGATGTCTCCAGTCTCGGTGTCAACCCAATTTTGTCCTCCGATTATATGTCTTTCACATCCGTCTTCAAATGTTGCATGTATGAAGTTGTAAGATCTCCAAATCGTCCTGGAGTTTGAATCAAATGGTCTACCAAATCAACCAAAGCCTTCATGATGTCCCAAGTCGTGTTATCAACTCAATTATTTCCTCCAAAGATTTATCTTTCACTTGCGTCTCAAAACAAGACATATGAGGTGTTGTAAGATCTCCAAATTGTCCTGAAGCTTGAATCAAATGGTCCACCAAATCAACCATGGCTTTAAGTCGGTATCTTGTTCCTTTATTTTGACTAGGATTTGGGTGGTCAGCGTAGCTCCGTAATCGTAACAGAGTTGAAACGTTTGTCTTTATCCCAGGAACATTAGTTGTGTGATAGTTGAATTATCCCATCCAAATTGCACGACTCGAATGAGAATTGTCGGTATATCAGTATGCTTTTGCAATAAGCCCATTTATCAACTTTTCCCTTTGCCTTTCGTATTTCTAGGAATAGCTTTTGATTAAGGTACCGAAAAGGAACCGATTTAGGAAAATTCAAAATTGATGTTGGCAAGCAATAGAACCGCGTTGCAATTGTCCCGTCGCGTGTGTTTGGGGGAACCTTAATAATGCGGGTATCCATTAATTGTAAATAAGGCCATTCATCAGTAACTGAACTGTTGGAGCGGAACCAAACGCTTGCCTCGCAAATATTTGGGAAACGCAAAGTTTGAGAAGTACAGCTAATAATGCGGACTCCTAATTTTTCCTAACTATAACTATAAGAATAGATAAGGAGCTTTTAGTTGGGGAACTCTTTTAGCAGGAATCGAAGGCCGCCCAAGGCGGTAAAGATTAAATAAACAACAACAATCTTTTTGCAGGAAGACTGTCTTTGCATACAAAAAGCAATGCCCGAGAAACCGTACGATGTTTTTATTATATTTCCTCCCCTCGGCCATCCGCTTTTTAAATATTCCTACTCCAAATGCATGCTCTATCTGTAAAGAACATTTTAACAGTTAAGTCGTAGTTTTGTAAGTGATGCTTTTTTCAACTCTATTTGTCCTGTTTTGCATGCATGCCCATCTAAAATAGAGAAGAAGTATTGAAAACAAAGCGAAATATATGTAGAAATGAGAAATAGGTAACGAACTATCAAAACAATTCGAAAATTTTGACGTTTTCCGCAAATTCCTAAGGTTACTAGGATTGCAAATACCATAAAATCTGTACACATCATATGTCAAAATCAACTACACGGTTAGATGACTTTACCCATTAATGGGTACTGTGTTATTGTTGATATTATTCCCACCGTGAAAAATTCACCCATTTTCTTCAAAAAGCGTCACTACTCATTAAAATGGGTAGTGGCACTTTTTCAAGAAAATGGGTGAATTTTTCACGGTGGGAATAATATCAACAATAACACAGTACCCATTAATGGGTAAAGTCATCTAACAGTGTATGGTAATCATCCTTCGCTGGATAAGCGAGGATCAATTGAGTGTGACGCTGTAAAAAACGCGGGGTGGAATAAGAATCGGTCATGTTGAAGTGGATAATTATTTGTTGCAAGTATATAATTTGGTATTTCTTTAATATGTATATTTATCTAGAGTAATTGATATTGAAATTTGTATAAGGAGCATATAAGTAATGAGAGCGACATAACCAGCACAGAATAATTCAACAATAATTTTTTAAATGAAGCAAAACTGCAATTAGGCTTTCAGCGATCGTGTACGTACACGCACGTTTCACTCACACTTTAACTCGGTTTGTTTGCAACCACGAGCAGCTGTCACGGCAAAATCAAATGGGATTGTTTGCAACCAAACCCTAATGACCCCGGCGAGACCCTTATGAGAAAGATATTTATGTTAGAGCTTTTTTTTTTAAATATTTTGTTCTTAGAATTCCCTGAGCATCATCTTTTTTAACTTTAGTTATTATTGTGGTTTTTCAAATCGGAAACTAAGTACAACACCGATTGGCATTTTCCGAGAAAATATTACATTTCCGAAAGTGCACCTTAAAAAAATCTTACATTTATATATATGTGGGTCAGTCTAAAAAAAATCATTATTATACGTATCGCAATTTATTACGAGTGGGATTTGCATATTTTTGCGGCACAAATCCTCATAACATCGGTGAATGCTTTACGATAACTACGTGCCCTCATCTATCAGCAGAATAAGATGTGTCATACGGGGTCGTCATTAACGTAGTTATAAATTTCCACCATTTAATCTTCATTAGGGGTTTGATATTTCGCTCTTCCTTTTCCTTCTGTACAAAAAGGTTCCACCCACTCCACGTTCCCATCCTTTCGTATCTTCTGCTGCGTTTCCCTTTATCGAATATTACTTTTGTCAAGATATTCGCCTAACGACCGAACTGTTATCGTATTCCTTATCGAAGCCCATCCATTAGGAGCAACCAGCACACACGTCTTGGGTGAGGCAGCAAACGGGGGTGTGATGTGAAATTTCCCTTCCGCAGTTCCTTATCAACCCAAAATTTTCGGTTTTCGCTTCGCAATGAAGGACACAGTTTTCTTCCCGTTTTCGATCGTTAAATTGATGACGATGGGTTCGACACATTGCTCAAACATCAAGACGCTGATGCGAAAACCAGCCACCTGAGAGCTATCAGAGCTGGTCCGAATAGTTTTGAAGATTCGAAAATAATTGGGCAATGCTTTTGGGTTAGGGAAGGTTACTCTGGCAAATTAAATCACATTTAGTACTATTAAAGTGATAGATTTAGTAGTTTATATTTTTCAAATTTTGTACACATACTACGTAGCATCAATGATCTAAAACTAAGGTGATTCTGATTCTTATCTGACGTACCCTTTTTAATATCTGTTAAGTTATTATATTTAAAAAGACGGTGATAGAATTAAGAATTTTATCAAAACAGTAAAATAGTTCTTTTCTAGTTAAGGATTCAGAGTCAACTGATCGATTTTGCACTTTTGCGGCTCAGCTACTAGAGTAGAGTGGGGCAAGAGTGCGCGTGGGGTAAGAGTACGTTTTCGATTTTTTGAAGTAACAAAAAAAGATAAAATAGCAGCACTGCATCAGTTTGACAGGTATTCTGGCCAACTATTATCATGTGTAATTGTAAACGATTTGAATAAACAACAAGGGAGATATGGAGTTAGATAACTTTTTGATCATTTTGCTAAAATAAATTGGATTTCCGCAACTAGTATTTCATTACCATATATACGTTCAATCAGGTGAACATTATACCATTTCGATAACCTATTGTATAGAGTACTTTATGGTACAGAACACCAATCCGGTTGGTTTTCCAAGAAGTTAAAACCATTACTTGAATAATTTTTGGGACTGTGGGGTAAAAGTACGCAGGAACCGGTGGGGCAAGAGTACGCATATGGATCTTCAAGTTATGATGTCAAACCCGTATCTCAGGCCGAAATAAGACTTCTCCCAAAGCGTAATGATCCACAACTTAGAAAAAAGGGACAGAATTTGAAATTATCACAAGTTTTTAGGATAAGTTGAAGTAATTCGGTGTTAGAAAGGACTGGACCGGTGTTAGAAAGGACAAAGCACTGAAGCGAAACAATGAAATTGTTTTAGGACTTGTTGTACATCCAAACATAGTATGAAAACACAATTTAATCTAAATGATCATTTCATTTAGTCAAAAGAAACATCCATAAATTACGCAACGCTTAGCTGGGAGGGGTTGGGAGATGCATGACGTCCATGAAAATTTTAGAGGATTCATACAAAAAGTTTAAGATAGGGGGGAGGGGTGATAAACTGGCCAAATTTTACGTTACGTGATTGGTGGACTTTCTTTAAGGAAAATGCCTTTGTATACGCCACGCGTAACCTGATATATATTCTTACCTCTGTAGTTTTGTGTATATATAAAAAAACAATGGTTTTTCGTATGAAAGGGCACACTTTTAGGACCACCTCCCCCTTTAAGAGTTACGTAATCTTTAAACATTCCCTAATATATGCTCATTAAACATCAATTAAATGTTATTAACTCTTATTTGTGTCAATATATACTTAAAGCACATGATTGGATAAATGCGTACTCTTACCCCACCCGATGCGCACTTTTACCCCACCGGTGGGGTAAGAGTGCGCTTTTCACTTGTCTTGCAATAAGGGTTCTACTAAAACGAATCTCAATAATTTCAATATTTTTTCCACTGGGTAACATAAAGGAAGAGTATATGAATCATCGACACTGATTTGATATGCAGAAGCTTGCTTCATAAGGGCCACATGATCGATTGAAAACTAAGTGCGTACTCTTGCCCCACTCTACTCTACTACTTATCCTTGTCAGTTTTCACCAACAAGGCCTCGCTTCTGTCCTTACATTTCTTTGAGGATCACGATGCGCTTGATTTCCGTTTTGCCTTACTGACCAGCTTCCAGGGATTTTCGATCCCTAGTGCCGATGGCACCGGCCGGCTGGTAGCCTCTTGCGGCCCGGCGACTTGCGTCTGGTTGGTGCCTTTTGGCTTTTTGGGGCTGAGAAGTCGCCTACTAAGTTAGACGCCCTCTGGTTTCCTCTACACTCGGTCTGCTCCGTCCAGACGACGTTTGGCCTTTATGGTCGCACGTCGTTTGGCTTTACTTTGAACGCCTTCGCCGGATTACTGCCCGAGCCATCTCGGGTTATTCGCAAACTTTTCCTCATTGGCCGTCAGGGCGAAATCAATCGCCTCTTGGCCATAGTCGCTTTTCCAAGGAAGGAGAAGGCATCGGTTTGGGCACCTTTGTCGACCTTCTCGTTTCCCGCCTGGTAAAAGTTTCCTGTTCTTGTCTTGTGACGGCGGAGCACCTGAAGCTTCTATTTAGTTCCTGTCTTGCCTTGCTCTCGTGAACTCGATGATATTATCCTGTACACCTCCGTTGTTGCAAAGGGCCGACTTGAAAGATCTCCATCCTGAGCGATGTTATATTTATTATTATATTTCGGTTATATTTCGGTCGACTTCTTTTATTCCTTTATTGAGGCTTCGCTTTTATGAGCCTCTGGTTCGATGTTCCGCTGGATTCGTTTCTAATGCTTGTTTACAGATTTCGTTTCCGCCCCTACTGAGAGTGTGGCCGACCCAGCTTCCGATCCCGAATTTCTGTTGCTATCGGCCTCTGGTGACAACGACCATGGAGCTCGTTGTTTGAGATCCAGTTGTGAGGCCACCAGGCCCGAATTATATACCACAGGCATCTGTTGATAAACACCTGCAGCCGTTGAGTGTTTTCCACAGATACACATCATGTTTCGCTAGCGTATAAAAACACAGATTTCACGTTAGAGTTGAAAATTAGTATTTTGGTGCGTTCACTTATCTGTCTGTTTTTTCAGATATGTCTTAAACTCGCAAAGGCAGCCCTTGCTTTCTTGATCCATGTCGATCTTAGTACCGCCGTCTGACGCCATTTGACTACCAAGATATTGGAAGCTTTCAACATTATCCTTAGCACCGACTAAACGTTGACCGATTTGGCTGATATTTTGTCTAGAGCATCAGGGCATCTAATAGGACCGCATAAGAGGGTCCATCTAAAAATTTGAAAAAGTGTTTTTTAGCCACCTTATTATCCACTGATAGCCCGGCTACTGTGAAACTGGACGGGGTCACCGTGTTTACATCCACCGATTTGAATTTGTTGACGTTGATACATACTCTGCATATCAGAGCGTCGTTGAGCGAGGAGTGCAACGTCGTCAGCTAATTCTAAGTCGGTTAGGTGCTCCATGGTTATAGGCTAATAACTTCTTTTGCAATATGATTTGAATAAGTAATTATTCACGCTTGACGTCATGCCAATCGAAGAACAAATCAACTGGTATATTCGGGCGTTTGTGATAGAACCTCCATAAGTATCATATGCTATTTGACACACTTTCGTTCTATTTCCAATTTACTACGTTGGTACGTTCTACTAACAATTTACTGATTTTGTTCAATAAGTCATTTCCATTAACAATTTTGCATGAGCTACATGGTTCTTCAGTTGCGAAATAATCAAAATAACATAGAGATAGATCTTCAAACAAATCATTTTCCCAGCATTAGCTAACTTCATTGGCATGTTAAGAAAATTATTTTGAGCTTTTTAGTGGAGTTCATTGGCATTGGCCAACTTCATTGGCATTAAAAATTGTATGCATATGAATGTCACTTGCAGCACTTTAATGTTTTCTACGAATTGTAGTCTTTTTTGAACCCATTCACAATTTTGTCACATCACAAATTATTTCTAACTCATATGGAGTAATATACTTAGATTGCAGCTAGTTCAATCAACTTTTGTTGTTTTATAAAGTCCGCGAAGGTGAATTTCAAAAGGCGTAGGCCATATAGATAGTTTTTAAGACACCATGCTTCTCCATTGATACTTGTGTTAAGATTATTGCAAAAATGAAATGGTCATAGTAGGGTTAAGGCAGGTATTTTCGTCTTTTCGTCATAGTCTCGAAAACCAATAAAGGAGACACTTTGATGACAAACTCATTCGTATCAAATCTTAAGCTCAGGAGATACGTTCTGCTATAGTGGAGCTCTAGCGAATGGATGTTGCTTTCGATGGTTTTAGCCCCTATGACGATGGACGGAAATACCTGCCGTGTCCCTACTCCTCAAAATCACTTTGTATACTATTATGTAATCGTAATCGCCATCTTGTGTGTTCTGATTTCAGTTATGACGAAAATATGCAAACAGAAGTCAAACGTCTATACTACCGTAATCTGAAAAAAAAAACGTAGTGGAAAAGACGGCTTTGGCAGGTTTTGTTCTATTGTTGTCAGGGGGGTTTTTGTCGACCAAATTTAATGAAATTTGGCCATAATATTCTTTGATATACAAAGAATGTTTAAGCCAAATTTGAGCATGATCAGTCATAGAAAACCCCTCTGACAATAATAGAACAAAACCTGCCAAAGCCGTCATTCCCCCTATACACCATTTTCTAAAAAATGTGTTACCGAGTATTACTCATCGAACTCTTTAACAGAAAAATGAAAAACATGCATTAGGGTGGCTCAAAAAACACTTTTTCAATTTTTTTGATGGTATGGACAGTGCGTGGAGACGCGAGTACATTGTAGGATAGTTCCACTAGGGCGTTTTGCCTCGCCGAAATGTTAGATGTTTTATCAAAATGTGGAAAATTTCAGTTTTTCCTACATTCCTATCTATTATTTTGACACTTTTTTCGCCTAACCTACATAATTTCACGTCTAGTTTTATTAAGGCTATCTCAAACATGGTGAATATAAGTGAATACCCGAAAGTCGTTTTACCCCGGGGGGCGTTTTGGGGCCTCTTCCTCTATCATAGCTCTTCATTGGAAATTGTGCCGTCGAACTGCAAATCACTGCTTTTGGATGTTTTTGCATACTTTTTTGCATATAAACTTCCAACGAGTTAAGCACCGCCTAAACGTTGACCGATTTGGCTGAAATTTTGTCCAGAGCGTCAGGGCATCAAATAGAACCGAATAAGAGGGCGGCCCATCGAAAAATTTCAAAAAAGTTTTTTCCATACTAATTTGAGATACCCTAACATGCATGTTGTAATTTGGCGCAAACGTCACTTCAAATTAGGAGATTACTGTTACCTATCGAAACGAAGTAATGATAATAACACCCGAAATAATTTTTAACCGTTTTTTCATCGCCACTTCAATATCTGTTAAGGTAACTCTTCTTTCTAACTCTATTATTTATCTATTACATGCATTCGTCTGTGCTACTGTGCCGTGATCTACTATGTTATTCTGCTGTGCAGAATCCACACAGAATCTACTTTTAGATATCCAATATTCGTTATTGTTGTCGTTGCCAGTTCATCTTCTCTTCTTGTTGTGTCCCTTTGTCCATGTCGTGCATCCAATGATCGTTGCATTGTTCGGTTGTCATTTAATCCGGGTAACGTTGGAGGAATGCCTCCGAGAAGAACAAGTTGTCAATCGTCATCAGGCAGCCATGACGGTAAAGCGTGTACCCCAGAACGCCACCGTATGGGCTGCGGATCCGGCGACTGACGAGGGTTTGATGGAGGGGCTGGGAATCGAACCCATGACCATTCGCTTATAAGGCGAACGTGTAGCCAACTACGCTACGAGATCCCCTATGATACATTTTTAGTAATCTATCTATCCATCTATCTATATAGAACTCAATGTTTGTATGTTTATATGAATGTTCCAGCATAACTTCTTAATTCATTGAAAAAGGGTGAGGGTTAGGGGGGAGGAGTATTCATAAGAAGCAATTTAATTTTATTTTGAAACCCTTGACCGATTTCCACCAAATTCGGAACACATAATCTTTGTCTTAAGAATACGACGATAGGGGGTTATGGATGCTCTTTGAAAATGGGGGAGGGTGTGGGGGAGGTGTAATGTTTAGTTATCGCCCAACTTAGTGTAACTTCTGAACCCCTTGGCCAATTTCAACCAAACTTGGAACACACATTCTTTATCTTAGACAACGATAGGAGGGTCAGGGATGCTCTTTGGAAAAGAGGGAGAAAACGAAAACATAAGAAAACGATCAATTTAGTTTAACTTTTAAACCCTGTGACCGATTTCCACCAAATTCGGAACACATAATCTTTATCCTAAGGAAACGACGATAGGTGATTAGGGATGCTCTTTGGAAAAGGGTCGAGGTGGTATAGATTAGTTATCGATCAACTCAGGGTAACTTCTGAACCCCTTGACCGATTTCAACCAAATTTGGAACACATATTCTTTATCTTAGGGAGACGACGATAAGGATGCTCTTTGGAAAACGTGGTGGGTGTGAATGGAGGTGTATTGTTTAGTTATCGACCAATTCAGTGTAATTGCTGAACCCCTTGGCCGATTTCAACCGAATTCAGAACACACATTCTTTGTCTTAAGGAGACAACGATAGGGGGTTAAGATTGTTCTTTGGAGAAGGGGAGGATGTACCCTTTAGACATAATTTAAATTTCCTGATTAATTATTGTAGAGCGTCTTAGGGGACATGCTACAAGGTTAAAAGACTATTATTCTTCCATTTATTTCCACTATTCAATAGTGGAAGTAAATGGAAGAATAATAGTCTTTTAACCTTAAATTTCCTATTATTTAGTTCATCCGAGGTTCTTTGAAATTGTACAATTCTCCGGAAAACAATTTCCCGAATTCCTCAAAAATAGCAAATCCTCGAGAATAACATTTTCCCGGAAATAACATTTCCCCAAAAATGACTTAAACGAAAATGATATTTCCCGAAAATGATTCTTCCCCGCAACACATTTCCCAGCAATTGACATTTCCCTGAAAATGACATATGGCCCGCTTGAAGAAAGGGGGCCATTGGCATAACACTATTTGGTCGGGGTTCAGCCAAATCACATCAAGCGCCAATAAAAAATTTCCAAATTTCCAATTTCCAAAATTTTTGCTAAAGTTTTCGTGTAACAGATGCAATTAAATACAAATCGCATTAGACATCGTTCGACGCCATACCCGAGCAAAGGCAGATAACTGACATGATGTCAAACTGACAACAGGATTAGTTACCCTTATTATCATCTTGATATTTAGTTATCAATCATGTGATTGCCTGATAACTGAATAATAACAAAATGTATTATCAATACAAATTTGGTATTTTCTTCTAAATTTTGCGTCGTTCAGATATCAGGCTAAGCATGCTACTTTGATAATTTTGAAAATTTGACCGCCACGCGGTGGTTTGTAGCGATGAATGCCAGATCTGTAGAAGCCTTGAAAAAATGATCATGAAAGATGTCAACAAGGCACAATACTTCTGCTAAATGTACCCGGCCAATGCTATGAATAGTGTGACAAGAGCTGTTTCCAAACACTGAACTGAAATTTTCGTCTAAGCAGACTGTGATTTTCCTCGTTACTAACGATATCTACTGATTTGTTTATTTCTCTGTCAACATAGGAATTTCAACAAAAGTTGAAATTTTCCTATCTGTTTTATACTATGCTTATTAACTTCACTTTCATTTCAGGTGTTGTTGAATAATGAAATATGTATCTGAGAACCAAGCGTTGTAGTTTGATAAGTACTTAAAATGGCCTTGCAGCTCCCGGAACATATGATCCAAGGGCATGTGCTCATTCAGGAACGGTGAATAGTCTTGACTAACCGCAATATAATTCGTCTTGGGATCCACAGTGCTTATGTATATGGGGAAGCGGAAAATTTAACTGGAAGTGTCGGATAATCAAGAAATTTCAACGTTCTGGTGTGTGGTGGAGAAAACAATTATGCTGCGCACTTTAGTCGATTTATTAATGTGCTCAACCAAAGAGTAATTGCTCAACTACTGACAGTTTAAACCTAACGAGCAAGATCATCTGCAGTCAAACCTCCAATAGTCGATGTTGAAAGGACGGTCGACTCATGGGAATATCGAGATGTGAATTAGAAAATCCTTTGGAAGGTGTTTGAATGGACCATCACAGTAACCCAAAAAATATGTTTAATTAGTCGACCCAGCAGACATTGTAAGCGAAAATGCGCGTTGTGGACTAAGTAGCCATACGAAATGGCCGTGGTCCCGAGCTCCCACATAACCTTATGTACCAAAAGCAACCTTTTTCGTTCATTTTGGGCCCCCCGAAAACTGTCCTATCCTGGATCCACCGAATAGCAAACGTTTTTTCACGGAATAATTCTTCCTTTATATATGCATATGAAAACATGAAACATTTCACTGTGAAATGCAAGGCTGTGGTTTAGTTTGAATAAAACCTATAACTGAAATCGATTTACAGCATGGTGCTGCTAGCAAGCTAATGATTGATAATATAAGAGAGAAAAACTAACCTAAGCCTATTATTTAATTGGTCACAACTGAAAACAAAATGTATTCAATAAAAGGACGATGAATCGTATTTATCCTAATTGATTGCCGATTCGCTATTTTGAATGAAATTCATTTCGGTTATCATTTTTGCTATGTTGACTTTGTTGCGGTAGGTCTATTGGGACTTCTTCCAGCAAACCAACTTAGCGTAATTAAGTATGATCAGCTTAAAGCTAAAAGGTATATTTATTTCATTATAAATTCAGTTTCGTATCAATCAGTTACTTACATTACAGTATCCACAAAAGTACAACTACCTAACTCACAACAAATCTATCAACAAGATTTCCTGATCTGTAAATAGCACATTAGTTTTACATCATTCTGACAGCATACACAGAATTATCTAATTCACCCTTGTAATATAATTCAATGGAATAATCAAATATAATTTTAAAACAATCCAAACTAATTCCTGAAATCACTCGTTTCTCGTATCACCGTCTGTTGATGTTTTCTTCAATTTTGCCTATCATCTCGTTTGACGGTCTGCGCTTCTCGGATTTTCCGTGTGGCGTAGTGTTGCTCACCCGCTACCAAGTGGGGTAACTAATACGAGGGGCTGTTGCGGCGAACATCCTCCCCCCGTGTCGCCAGCGTCGGTTCAGCGTCACCAGATCCTTCTACGTCTAGCACAGCCAACTTCGTCACAGCTCTCTTCAAAACAGCGGATAACGTCTTCACCTCAGCTCGCCGCGTTACTCCATCTTTTCCCGCAGTAGTTTGGATAACTCGTCCACGTAACCATCGGTTCCTCACATTCTCGTCAACCACCAGCACCAGATCTCCAACCTTGATAGGCTGTATGTCCCGGAACCACTTCGTCCGTCGAATGATAGTTGGTAGGTATTCAACCACCCAACGGTGCCAGAAGTTGTCCAGCGTGTGTTTCACCATATTCCAGCTATTCCTCAGCGCCTTCCCTGCATCTGTTGGACGTTTCTCCGGTTCTCGTACCCCATGCGAATTGAGCAACAAGAAGTGGTTAGGTGTTAACGATTCTTGTTCAGCAGTTTCCAAAGGGATAAACGTTAATGGCCTGGAATTGACCATGCTTTCAGCTTCTGCCAGTACCGTAGCGAAGGATTCGTCATCCAGTTTCCGAGCAATTGGAACGCACCCGAGTGCCGCTTTTACTGCACGAACCATCCTCTCCCAACAGCCTCCCATGTGTGGAGCAGCGGGAGGGTTGAACCGCCACTGGGTTTGTGCGTTCGTGAAGGTACTGCTCAGTTCAAAGTTGATTTTGCTGATTTCATCGTGCAACTCCCGACTCGCTCCAACAAAATTTGTACCATTATCAGAGTATATTTCCAAAGGGGATCCTCTTCGAGCTATAAACCTTCTGATTGCCTTCTTACATGCATCGGTGGACAAACTGGAAACCACTTCAAGATGAATGGCTCTGATTGTAAGGCATGTGAAAAGGCAAACCCATCGCTTCGCAACGCTTCGACCAACCTTCACCAGGTATGGCCCGAACATGTCTACCCCAACGTAGGTGAAGGGACGTACATGCGGTTGTAACCGTACTGCCGGAAGCGGTCCCATTTTAGGAGCCTCCGGAGTTGCCTTGTACACGCGGCACCACATGCAACGTTTTCTAGTCAAACGAACTTCTACTCGCAGTCGTGGAACGTGGAACTTTTGACGCACCTCGTTGACAACAGTTTCATCATTGGCATGGCCATACTTTCTATGATAGTAATCCAGCAACAGCTCCGTAATGCGATGACTTCTCGGCAGAATAATTGGAAACTTCGCATCATAGGTTAGTATCTGCGCATTGGCAGCTCTACCGCCTACCCGTAGCACTCCGTACTCGTCTGCGAAAGGCGATTGCTTCAGGATACTACTGGATGCTCCTATTTGCTTTGGATGTGTACTGATCTTTCCCGCATGCTGCACTTGCTTCTGCTTCAAAACTACAACTTCATCCGGAAACGCGTCAGACTGTACAATCAACCACAATGTTCTTTCGGCTTTCTGAATTTCCGCACTAGTTAATCCAACAGTATCCACAAATCCATTACTTTTCGAAGCACGCAAGCGATCCATGAAATGATGAACGTACGCCACCGAGCGTAACATTCTTTCGAACTTAGAAAATCTTGCAGAATCTAGCACCGATTGCTTTACCATATGGCTGCATATGTACGCCTCCCGTAACTCCTTGTCGCTTTCATCCGTACCTTCTTCCAGGGTCATAGACCAGTTTACTTCATTGTCATAGAGAAACTCGGGTCCTTGAAACCATCGGCTATCTATATTACATGAAGGACCTTTTCCCCATTTGGTGGTTTAATGGTCTGCAACATTAACCCTAGTCGAAATCCACTGCCATTCATCAATCCGTGATAGGCTCAATATCTCATCAACCCTGAAGGCGACGAACTGGCGATACCGACGCGTGTCTGATTTGATCCAAAAGCAAACCGTCGATGAGTCACTCCAAAAGTAGGTCTTCTTTATATCCAGTGTGTGATTCTCTACAATAGTTCGACGCAAACGAGCTCCCAGCAACGCTGCCATCAATTCCAACCGAGGGATCGAAATTGCTCGAAGTGGTGCGACCTTCGTTTTGGATGAGACAAGAGCGACCCTGATCTGCCCTTGATCCAAGATGCGAAAATACGCAACCGCTGCGAAAGCCTGGGCACTTGCATCCACGAAAACATGTAGCTCAAGTGATTTGAAGCTCTCCGGATCGTATCCTGGAAAATAACACCGGGGGATACGCATACCATCCATTTTCTTGAGCAACGTGATCCATTCCTTCCAACGGGCAGCAATCTCTGCTGGAATTTTGCTATCCCAGTCTGTATCGCTTCGCCAAACTTCTTGGATGAGAATTTTTCCTTGGATAACGAATGATGCCACTAATCCCAAAGGATCGTAGATGCTCATGACGAGTCTTAGTAACTCTCGTTTTGTTGGGATCGTGGTCACTTCCAGCAGAGTATGCACTTTCTCACAAAGTTGTAGCGAAAATGTAAAGACATCTTCTGCCTGTATCCACGCCATTCCCAACACTCGTTCGAATCTAGTCTCTTTTTCAGGTAACATAGTTTTCGATGACTTTCTATTTGCTTCTCCTAACTTCTCTAGAACGCTCATGTCACTAGACATCCAATTGCGAATATGGAATCCCGCTCGCTTGTGTACCTCGATTACTTCCTTCGCCACCTCGAGAGCTTCCGCCGCGGTATTAAAGCTATCGACGTAATCATCTACGTAATGCTTCTTTTTCACTGCTGCTGCACCACGTGGTAGCTCTGCTTCTTGTTCTGACGCGTTCAAGTTTTTTATGTACTGTGATTGTGTAGGTGAACAGGCTGCTCCGAATATCGCAACATCAGATACCATAATACTCATCGGCAATTCTGGAGAATTTCTGTATGGGAACAGCAAAGCACTGCGATCCACCTCTCGGATAAAGATCTGCAAGAACATCTCTTTGACATCTGCTGACACTGCCACTTGACGCTCCCGGTACGGAAACATAACAGACAATAATGGTGTTAAGAGATCCGGACCCTTGAGCAACATAGTATTCAGTGATACTCCATCAACCTTCGCCGCCGCATCCCAGATAACTCGCACTTTTCCTGGTTTCTTCTCATTGACGACGACTCCAATCGGCAAGTACCAAGTGCGACGTAGATCAAATCCTTCGATTTCCTCCGCCGTTGCTTCATGAATATAGCCCTTGTTTTTAAAGTCATCTATTTGCTGACGAACGCAGTCGTAAAGCAATGGGTTTTGTGTTAATCGCTTTTCCAGGCACCTGAATCGCCGCTCCGCCATCGGTCGGCTATCCGGAAACTCCACATAATCATGTTTCCAGAGCAGTCCTGTTTCATATTTCTCTCCTTTTAATCGCCTCGTGGTTGCTTTCAGGATATCGAACGCACGCTGTTCTTCTGCACATTTCACGGGTGGAACTACTGCTACGCCCAAGCTCTCAATATCGAAAAAGTGTCTCACGTAATCGTGAAGGTCTACGACAGCTGGTTCAACATGCATGTGAAGTTGACTGTGCATCCTATTATCAGATATCTTACTCAGCCGCCCACTCACTGTCCATCCGATTCTAGTTTTCGATGCTATCGGCTCGTTCAGTTTGCCCTCTCGCAATTTCAGTGTAGCTAGTAAGTGACAATTGCTCTGCCCGATTAGGATACCTGGTACTGCGGATCTAAAACTCTTCACCGGAAGTTTGGTCAGATGGGCGAAGCGTGCAGTTAGCTCTGCGTAGTTCGTAGTCTGTTGTGGTAAGCCCAGATTGTCGACTGTGTACACTTCAGATAACCTGAATCGTTTGCCTCCACCAGCTTCTGATATTTCCATCGTCACAATTTCGGATCCAGTAATCGTCCTGTCAATACCTCCAGTCCATTCGATATGCAGTGTTTCCATCTCTCCGCTGACTCCAAGCGTATCTGCGATCGACCGCTCTACGAGAGTCACCGACGACCCATCATCCAGGAAAGCGTAAGTTTCAAGTTGTCCCTTTTTCCCAAACAATGTGACTGGAAGGATGCGGAAAAGCGTTGATGACGATTATTGACGATGAACAGCTACTATCGCACTGGTAGCTTTAGACGTCTCTGGAGGCTCGAAATGCAGTAGACGATGATGTCGTTTGGGACATTCGTTGATTCTACAAACTTCCCCTTTGCAGGGCCACCGCGCATGCGACGTAAGGCAGCGTGCACAAAGTTTGTTCACCTTCACTGCCTTCCATTTACTGTCTAAACTCAACTTCTTGAAGGATGAGCAGTTTTCGATTTGGTGGCTATCGACGTTGCAAAGTGAACACTGTTTACCGCTGCTCGAAAATACGGCTCTTTCCTTATGTTTTCCACCATTAGCTCCTGCTTTCTCCTCCTCTTGACGAATCGCTTTTGTTTGTTCCAAGGACACGTGCGCGTTCACATACGATCTCTCCTTTTGTCGACTTCGCTCATCTTTCACAACTTTTTGCGGGATGCTAGCAAGTTGTGTTACGCCACTCGCAGCTGAAGAGATTTTTGCCATATAAGCGCTAAACACACTCAGGTCTACTACGGGAACTTGCTCTTGATAAAGCGCCCAACTAAATTTTACTGTGGCTGGCAGCTTTTCTACTAGCTCCTGAAGTAGTATCGGATTTGCTAAGTGACTTTCAAGCCCAACTGCTTTCAGGTGTCCGCAAAGATTTTGAACCACCAGTCCGAAGCTAACTAGTGTATCCATCCTGTCTGGTTTTGGGGGAGGGGTTGCCCGAACCTTAGCGATCATGTTGTTTACAATTTGCTCTGGACGGCCGAATAGCTGCTGTAAGGTGGACACAACTTGAGGCACTGTTGAAGGGTGGAGTAAAAAGCTGCTGACGGCATCCTTCGCATTGCCTTTCAAACTACGCTGCAATCGCAAAAGGTTTTCTGCGTTGGTGTATCCACAAGCATCCGTTGAATGCTGAAAGCTGCTTATAAACAGTGGCCAATCAATCGGATCTCCTGTGAAACTTGGGAGCTCCTTAATGACTACCTGTCTAGCCGCTAGTTGTTGAGGGGATGGTCCGAATTGGCCGCTTGCGCAGGTTGGTACCAGAGCTGGAATTACCAATTGCGGGTAAATACTTGGTATGGCTACAGACGAGATCGGAGGAGGAGGAGGAGGAAAGGGGAAACTTAAGTCGTTGTGATTTGAACTTCCCATGTTAGTGACATCCGAAGACTCCAACCACGATGTTGGCGGTGGTGGTAGCGGAGGGGAACAACTGTTATTTGCGGACCGATAACGACTGATAATCTGTTGTACCTCTTCATGCAGCTCCCAATATTCCTTCTCTGCTTCCTTTCGCAAACGAGTGGCTTCTCGTTCGCGCCGAAGACCAGCTTCCATCTGAGATTGCAGCTGCTGTTTCATCACACGATGACACTCAATTTCGCTCTCCAGCTCTGCCACCTGTAGATGAAGTGCTTCACATTCCCGTTGACGTAGCTCGAGCAGATCCCGCAAATCTGCTTCCGAAGTGCGCATCTGCTCCATCTCTCCAGCTAGCTGCATCTTTAGGTTCCCTAACTGCGACTTCAAAGCCTCTTGCTCACGATCACGGTTCATAAGTTGACTTCGCAAATCTGTTTCCGAAATGCGCATCTGCTCTGTTTTCTCGGAAAGTTGCCTCCTCATGTTCTCAATTTGGTTTCTTAGGACTGTATGCTCGGAATCACGGCATTTGAGCTGATTTCGCAATCTTGTTTCCGACTCGAGAACTAGATTTAACTCATCTACGTGTCGTGCTTGCAGACTTTTAACATGATTCACCAATTCCATTTCTCTGTTCCTTCTTGTGTCGATGTCAGCCTTATGTAACGCCACCAGCTCTTGGGTGTTTTCCCTTTCCGTTCGATGTTGTAGTCGTAGGATATTCTGCCTTCGGAGTTCGCCAGTTTCCACACTCCAACGCTTGTAGTTGCATTCACTGAAGCGATTAAATTTTGGAATTGTTCCAGTATGTGCTACTTCTTCAACTTTCAACATGTCCACATAAGGTTGAATATCCACGATAGGCAGCATGGATAGTGGTTTATTCGGATTATCCTTGCTTGCATCACCTCCAACAGCACCTTCTAACGAATCATCAGAATCCTCTCCAATTGTAATGCTTCCCAATATTCCTGGAGTAGACATAACTTCTGATCCGGTACTCCTACATCCTACGACGGGTTTAGAAGGATCGACGGATGCTTCATTCTTCAGTGGCGTTGAAGAAGGATGTACTCCCTGCGGATTTCCCAAACTAGGATCTTCTGGTTGATCAACACTTGCAGATATCAATGCCGGTGTCTGCTCAGTGACTATTTCATCGTCACTCGCAACAGCATCGGTCTGCCTTACCCAATCTTCCGTCCGTCTTGCACTCATTTGACTGCTCCGCATACTGCGCACACTTCGCCCTTCTTCATCGTCTTGCCGTTTTAATAGCTCATGCTTCCGAGCGATAAACTGCCTTTCACGATCCACTTTTTCCTGTAGCTCTCGTTCATTCAGCGCCCGTTCCTTCTCGATCCGTTCACGACTTACTTCTTCCAAAAGCTTCTTCTCCTCATCAAGCTGCTGCATTTCCCGTAAAACTCTTGCTCTACGGACACTGGATGTGCTTGAAATACCGCTAATCTGACTCGGTGTCGGTTCAAGTACACCAGAAACTTCACTTGGCTTACATACTACGCACAAGAAACATGTTGAACGTACAGTAGCCGTGTTTACGTTCGCGCAGGAAAAGTGGTACCAGAGGCTACATTTCTGGCACTGTACCATATACCGCTCAGCATTGTTCGGTTTGTCACAACCGGCACAATCACGCAACTCACCACTTCCACTGTCTACCATGGATGGGATGAACGACTCTTCCGACGATTGACCCGTCACCTCATCAATTTCGACCAATTCGAGGTTAGCATTCGCCTGCTGGGCCCTCGTCTGCGACCGGGTTTTTCTCACATTCGCCTGTGAACTCATCCTGGTCCGGATGTAACGGATGTAATCTTTAAGATTGTTGCGGTAGGTCTATTGGGACTTCTTCCAGCAAACCAACTTAGCGTAATTAAGTATGATCAGCTTAAAGCTAAAAGGTATATTTATTTCATTATAAATTCAGTTTCGTATCAATCAGTTACTTACATTACAGTATCCACAAAAGTACAACTACCTAACTCACAACAAATCTATCAACAAGATTTCCTGATCTGTAAATAGCACATTAGTTTTACATCATTCTGACAGCATACACAGAATTATCTAATTCACCCTTGTAATATAATTCAATGGAATAATCAAATATAATTTTAAAACAATCCAAACTAATTCCTGAAATCACTCGTTTCTCGTATCACCGTCTGTTGATGTTTTCTTCAATTTTGCCTATCATCTCGTTTGACGGTCTGCGCTTCTCGGATTTTCCGTGTGGCGTAGTGTTGCTCACCCGCTACCAAGTGGGGTAACTAATACGAGGGGCTGTTGCGGCGAACAGACTTATAATTCAACCAGAATGATAACAATTCTAGTTGTCAATAAAACTGAATAGTAAAATTTGTTATTAATAAATTATTCTACTTTGCACTCTGTCCAACCGACTGTTATTTACATAAGTGGTTATGGTTATATATGGTATCATGATTTGATTATGAATAATCTTCAGTAAATGCAAGATCGTAGAAAGCGTAGTGCTCTTCTCTCCTGCACCTCAAGAAAGCGTAATTGGGTGAGTGCCTAGAGACAACGCCGTACAATCATTCGATTTGAGTTCGAATCCCAGTGAATGCTAACGTTTTTTTCAATGCGTAACGAAGTCGGCAAAGAAGATTTTACTATTTTGGGCGATAAAACAGTGATGACTGATAACTTAATAATAACTAAATTAGTTATTTGAGTGAATAACATGTATAACAAAATGTGTTATCAATTTGGTATCAGTGATAACCTAATTTGTTTTCAGGCAGTTATTTCAGGAACAAAATTCTGGTATCATTTTTGTTATGTTGGCTGTTAATTCAGCTAAAATGATAACAAGTTCAGTTATCAATATGTCCGATAACCGGATAATAGAATTTGTTATCAATTAGTTATTCATTTTTGCTCGGGTAGCTGAGGATATTTTACAACAAATGTACGCATGAATTGACATAAAATACTTTCCATTTGCCTTTTGCGAACAAAATATCACAAGTCAGTCTAAAAGCCACTTGGTGCGGTTTAGTTGAGCCCCGACCATTTGGCCTAAGGTCATTCGGCATGAAGGACATTTGGGATAATTATGAACAGCATCAAAAGTGATGGTCATTTCACTTAACGGAGGTTTGACATTTTGTTTGTTATAACTGAAATAGCTATTTGTCTGAGTGGTGCTGGAATAAAGCCGCAATGGTGCAAATAACTCCGTTCGGTAATACAATTAAAAAAAACCCTCACAGAAAGCATGCAAGATAATATTTTTTTATGTCCAGCGCCCAGGGAAGTCAAGAAAATTTCCAACCAAAGTTTACTAGACAAACCGGGTATCGAAGCGTGGTGTTAGCTAGTTATTAATATTTTTTCAATTGCCTTTGGCAGTTAAGATGTTTTAAGATGTTTTACAATGTTTTTAACTTAAATCAAACTTAACCTAATTAAAACTAAGGGTATAAGGAGCTGATCGTTGCAATTGAAGATTATTCTATTGGACATTTGTTTCAATGTCTCAATATTAGAAATTCTATGACGTTCATTGGTACTATACCAGGGAGGCAACTTCAAAATCATTTTCAAAATTTAATCTTGAATCCTCTAGAGTGCCTTCTTTCTGGTATTGCAGAAGCTAGTCCATATTGGCACTGCAGTACAACATGTCGATTTGAAAACGAACGGAGGGCAATATTTGTGATGGTATGAATCGCACGACCTTCCTTCTGCCAAACTCCCATATGAAGGAGGAGGGAAGAATATCAGTGTGGAAGCTGATATATTTTCACTGGCAAAAGGTGGTTTGATTTGCTCATATACCAGGGCGTGCGGAAGGGTTTCTATCGACGATTACTGTCTCTAAATTTCTAATATGACATCAGCATCTAGTCAAATAGGATTTTTATTGTGCAGTTCTATTTTCTCCATGTGTTATATAATATTGCCCTCCACTCGCTTTCAAATCGACTTCTATAAAAAAAACATTCTTCATGCCTGCCGTATCCTAACGGAACTATCAAATCTATACTTTCGGCTCTAATTATATCATGAACATGTACGTCTAAGTTTGAAAGATGATATTTGCACACTCATATCATCGGCGATCTGAAAAATAATTTTGGATCAGTTTAATAATGTACAGAGGAAAATTAAAATTCATCAATTTTTCAATCAAACCTTCATGCCAAACACTGTCAATCAACTCTCTATATCAAGAAGAACAATTTAATTCTACTTCACAAATCTGAAGGATATTGGACCGGAGCAATATCCTTCAGATTTGTTAAGTAGAATTAAATTCGTAACTCTTAACATCTGATGAGTGGTTGAATGCCCATGGCGACAACCAAATTGCTCATCCTTCAGCAAAAAAGAACAGGCAACCGCCCAGTACAAGAGCACAATACAGTCTTAAGAACGTATTTGTTGCGGCCGAAGCAAAGCGCAATACATGCGCATTAGCCACCGAACACCAAATGGATAATTTATCATTTTCGCGACGATGGATCTGTATGTCTAACTTCTTACACTGAAAATCAAAAAAGATGAATAGAACTAAGTTTTTCCGTTACGCTGGGATACGGATACTCTGAAGTAGTGCGTAACGGTGTAAATCCGGTCATATAACAAGTATTAAAACGGCCAGGCCCACTGTGCAGGCTTAAATTTGGGAGAAAATCCATAACTCCCCGGCAATCAGATTATTTAGTAATAAATAACATGATCAACGAAGAGTTTTGAATCTACGAAAGGAAGAAACGGGGACAGCCGTACACACCGTTTCACATTCAGGGGGAAAGATGATTAACAAATCGTTGGGAGTGACTTTGCTAAGAATATTAATGTACACTCCTTGGGTCCTCGACATCTTGGGATGGGACACAGTTTTTAGTCTACACTGCCAAAAATATCTATATAAGATATATGTGTCGCCGTTAAAAATTTTTGCAATAGCTCCACCCTAATATAACCGATATAGAACCACACATAAATTAAATAATTGCTAATTCGAGACCACACATAAAGTTTATTTGGATATATATTTTATTAGTAGTTCGCGTGGAGAATGGTTATGTGTGCGCTGATATACATCATAAGTTAAATTTATGGATTTTTGCCAATAAATATGTGTTGATTTTTAGTAGTGTAGTGCCCTGGCTTGTACACTGATGAGCAAAAGTATTCACATAAATTTAGATAGATTACTATGAAAACATGACGAATACTTATGTACATCAGTGTACACAAAGGCCTAGGTTCAAGCGCCATTACTCGCTCTCTGAAACGAGAAATAGAAAAGAAACAAAAGCGATGAAAAACAAGGGAAAACTCATAAGACGATAAAATTATATCATATTTTTACTTACATCTTCATATTTTCCTTGCTTGGAATTGTTCTTTTCTATTAACTAACGTCAAAACACAATTTATTGAAATTTCTTACCACAAATTTTCGCGAAAAGTGAATGAGGAGTAAAAATGAAAAAACGAAAAAAAAATATCAAGAAACCCAATTTTCGTTTAGCTCCCAAGAAACCCAATTTTTGTTTAGGCTCATTCTGGAGAAAAGCTATGCGGTCACCATACTTTACCTTATGAAGCATGGAGCCCAATAACGGTACTAGGTATGCATCCCCACCCATACCCGCAAATACTGTACCAGGTCCACACATCCCGTTTAATTCATCCAGGAGTGTGTCAAAAAAGTTTTTCATCACAAACTACGAAACATTGTCCATCGACCAGAAAATTGCATGATTATAAACCAAATCTTCATATTTTATCATAATTTTACACGATAATTATTATTATTATTATTATTATTATTTCATTGTCTTTATTAAGGAGACTTTCAGCCCGAGGCTGGCTCGTCTCCGCCGATAATTCTAGACCAACATCCGAAAAGGGTGGAACAGCCAAAATTCATTCCTTCTGATTCTTCCTGTACATATATAGCTATATATGTGGACTAAGAATCAGAAGGAATAAACCCCGGCTGTCACGCCCTCCTCAAATCTTGGTCTAGAATTATTGAATTAACTATAGCCCACACTTTAAACGCGTATAAAAGAACAAATTGTAAAGAATACGTTTATAGAAAATGTAAGTATTAATTTTTGTTTGTTTGATATATGATGTATTTAAGTAAAAAATATATAACAGAATAATGTGAAATGGCAATAATAATATGAGATGTAATTCAATGTGGTACAATACGAACTGAAGTTGAATAATAATGGTAACCACGGGTGTAGAGAATTTTCTGCCTTCAAAGTCGTTAGACAGCTGACCAAATCCGTTAAAATTACCAGTTCATTGAGGAAGTTCGGGGTGGCGTCAGTTGTCTTTGAGGCGTAGGCCTCCGCCGAAAATACAAGCAGTATAAAGAAGAATAATAAGAACAACTGGACGGTTGATATTCGTGGGTGGAAGAAAACTGCACAAATTAGAAGAATAATTGTGATTTAAAATGAGGAAAGAATCATCTGAATATGTGAAAATCTAAATTCTTCGGTTACGGTTAGTTATAGGTAAGTGGATGAATTAAACAAAATGTGTGGACCCAGTACAATAGTTGAAGGTATAGGCAAGGATGCACACCCAATACCGCTATTGGACTCCACACCCCATAAGACAAAGTATGGTGACCGTATAGCTTGCTAAAGATTGTTACTCTACAGTATTGAGAAAGGTACTAAATCAACTAGAGCTTGCATTTTGAGCTATTGTTCCTTTTCGTGATTCAGTAAAGTAAAATTAAAATTGAACTCACCTTCATGTTTCGCTTAAAGCCACTTACCTGTTATTAATTGACTTACTGCCCATATCTCGAAAATCTCATTCCTGGACATCATTTTCCCTGAATTTGAGCTTGTTTATAGTTGGCTTACGCGTCTATGCTTCAACTTGAACATGATATGCTTGAGTCGGCTTTAGCACCCTCAGGAAAAGCGTACTTATCCAACTTATCCCGGTAGCTACAGACGGACAGCTGTTTGGATTTCACTAGAAGTTGTAACTCTGCTGCAATCCGTCAGAAGATATTGTTGGCGAAGCTGTTGAACGTTTTCCTGTCCTTCGACGACATATCGGTATCCTGATAGACCTGTTTCCGTCCTTTTAGATGTAGATAGTGTAGATTTTCGTCGCGCTTCTGAGACGCGATTCTCCAGAATTCTTCTCATAGTGGGATTTTGTGGCACTTTGGAACGATTTGATCCGAATATTAATCACAAGATGTGAGAAACTCTTGAGAAACTAGCCGGAACTGGAATTTAGCGTGCTGGAAATTTCACGACCCAAACGCAATGAAATCAGATCTCTATACAAAACCGAATTCGGACCTCATAATAAGAAGCAAAAATATGTTTGAACTTTAGTACCGATGCATGGTCAAAATCAGTATCAAAGGGGCGCGCCTTTAAGAGTTGGTATAAGCCATTTATCGAAAGGTATAGATTGCGGTACCTCAATCTAAAGAAGTCTCACATTAAGTTTTAAAAACATTAAGTTTAAAAAGATTAAGTTTTAAATAAAATCTAAAAAATCAAAATGTGAAATTGATGAAATCGCAAATCACATTTTTATTGTCATTGTTTACTATTGCGAATTACGTGTTCAGATAGATTTTAGAAAGCAAAAAAGTGATTTTGAGCGAAAACAAAAATTTGGATTGTAGAGGGTTAATATTGTTAGTTTATTTGCAAATATGTAACACATTCCAGATTCTAAATTTTGTGATGTGATGTATGGTGGCTCTAAGTGTTCCAATAGTCAATAGCTACAGCGTGGAAGCTCTAGTAACAATTAATGCACTTAATAATCATTTGGCTTCCTTTCTCATATAGAATAGATATTCAATGGCGATATGAATTGAGGAGCGATTGCTCATTTTTTATTGAATTCTTCAAATATAAGAGAATGCGCCAAAAGATAGTTTTGCATTGTTACTAAAGTGAGAAAAAAAACCAGATTAATCCACCTAGCGTTGGTGGTGGACCGATCGTTATAAAGTTCAATAGTGATCAACAAGGCTTTGTCCCCTGTCGAATGAAACTTGTTGCGAGAAAATCGGTTAAGGATTACTGTACGAAAAGTTGTCTAATTTTTTTTTATAGCTTTTGTGCACACACATACACACATACATACACACGGACAGACAGACATGTGCTCAGCTCGTCGAGCTGAGTCGATTGATATATAATGCTATGGGTCTCAGATGCTTCTATAAAAAGTTCGTTTTCGGAGTGAAATGATAGTCTTTCGGTACAACTTAGTTGTACGAGAAAGGCAAAAAGATACCATTTCTGTCCACGTGATTAGAATCCAGCTGAAATAGGACTGCTATCATAACCAGTTTTGCTATACAATCTCTCGGACGTTCAACGTTTTGTATTTCCAACTAGCCACTTACTTACTGCACTCACCAAAACGCGGAGGTCTATGTTCTAATTTAGAACCCAAACTTTTCAAGCGGATCTTCTCCATAAAACTACTATACCTAATCCAAGCACGCTAATAAAACACTGTCTCTACCTTTCCTCTGTTTTTTGCAGTGATTCATCGATATCGACCCGAGTCGATATGCTGACGCCCGCGATCGAAGTATACAAACCACCCCTCTGACACAAGGATGACACCCTGGAGAGCAACCTCGGCAATCCATCGACCAGTAGCGATCTATGACGAGGTGCACTGTTGCTGGCGGTACGCCACTGTTGCCTGAACTAGTAGCGAGGCTCTTCCCCACCACAGCACGTCATCTTGTGAGCGTACCGTACATCGAACGTTACTTTCCGAACGATGGTGATCCGCTTCATCAGGTGAATCCTGCCGCCCATCGGTGGTAAGTTTTGCCAAGGTAAAGATGAGGACGACTGAGCCGATAAAATCATTTATGGGCTACCATCGAAGGTGGACAGCTGAACAGCCAGACACACACGTGAGTGTCATAAATTAGAAGCAGGGTATTCGAAGGATAATGCTGCTACTAGTTAGAAACCGGCGCGACGGAAGTCATCGCAGGACGATGATGGTTCCGTTCTATTTGACTTATCTTTTCTCGATGTTATTGTTATTATGATTATTATTATCGATGGTGCTCCAACGAGTGAGGATGAGCGTCAGTGGCACAATGGTGTTTGACTGTTGGATACGTGATGTTAGACGAAAGAACGTTATGGAAAGTACACACGGTCAAGCAGTTTGACCAACATTGACTCCACCTCTCGTTTATTCAAACATCCATCGAGTTTTACCAACAGCGGTACGAACAATCAATTTATTCGACCAACAATATCACACACGAACGACCGAAGCACCAACTCGAGCACCAACCATCAAAAAATATATGGGGGTTTGTGCAACTTCACTACAAATGCTCAAACATGTTCGACGAACCTTGACTCCACCCCCGACAACTCAAACCAAAATCAAACCGTTTTAATTTTTTCCAACCGAGCCGCCAACTGTCAAATGGTTGTTCGAACAACTTCACACACGTTCAAACAAAGCAGCAACCGAAGCGATTTCTTGGGGGCGGAGTCAATGTTCGTCAAACTGCTTGACTGGTGTGTACGTAGCATTAGGCATGACCAATGGTAAATATCATGCACAATAGGCATATTGAATACTGTATCTTCTTTAAAAAAAACAACTTGTTCTTGTGTTACATGAGTTATGTCCAACTTCTCATATGCCTGATTATTTGTTGAATATGAAATCATAAGGTCGGATTTTTTTTATATTAATTTAAACAACATGCTTTCAGGACTATCTAACAGTTCAGCACCATTGCCGATTACCGACAACAGTAGCAGCATGAAGATGAAATAGAAGCATACAATCTATGTAAGCTAGAGTCACCTGAGAAGAATGGCGTAAAACATAGCAAAAAATAACAGCAGCAGTAGCGAGTCTATAAAACAAAAAAAAAAGAAACTGTCTCTTCTGGGTGTCAAATTAAGCAGCAAATCGATCTAATAGGATTAAATTCAATTGACTAAAGAAATGGATATAGTCGATAACAGAAACAGAGCTATAAACTAAGTAGCAACACTAAGTAAAATCCCATGTAAGTTAAATCTATACATACCCACACAAACGTACCGTACACACATACAGAGAAACCAATCTTACATATACGACAGGAGTAACTCGCATCGGACGAGTATAGGAATGATTTGTGAACTGACAAGGAGAAGCGTACATCCGAATAGCAAATAATCTAACCGTAAGAGGGAAAATTAGTCTAAGTAGGATTAAACAAGGTAAACCGTAGGATTTAAAATTATACACAATTGGTTTGGGCTAGCTGCGATGGCTGAGGGCCGCAGGCGAATGGGTTACGTGAACTATTTTGGAATTGAATTGAGCGAGGTTTTTGTGCAATGTTATCATTTGTTACATTCGTTAATCATTTGGCGAATGTGAAAACGCTCATGTCCACTCATGGTTGATTAGAGCTTGAATATTAGGGTTATTATGGAGACTCAAGATTTGGCAATTATATTTCTAACCTCTAGCCAAACTCAGGCATATTACACAATCTCTGTTTTCATAAAAAGAAAATTCGTGTGTGTTTATTTCTCTTTAAGAAACATAGTAATATTTATTTGAACTCCGATGATCTTCTCTATTTTAATTCATATTTGTACCAATATGCTTGTTTGAATAAAATTAATATTTTATTAGTTATTGTGGATATGCAGACATGGGTTTGACATGCAGCACAATCATGATAAAACCAACAATGTTGATACTGCTCAATCGCTATGTTACAGCCGAACAATAGTAAAATAATTCACATGTACCATCGCCGGATGTATTATCACAGATAAGCACACATTATTCTTCGAACATCGAAACTATCGCAAAAACATGTTCACCCTATGTTGATCATCATCAAGTGGAAACCAGGTGGAGATAGTGCGCTAATTTTTAACTCATATAAAGTCGGTACGAACGGGTCGTCGACCACTAAACCATGGCAACAAAACGATTATCGGAATTCACGTGATGCATTCTCATGATGAGTATTCTCTATGACTGTCACGTTTGCTTATATGTGATAAAACTTGAAATCATCATCCAGCTAGTTATAAACTTAATAAAAAAAACAACAACATCAAGAGATTCATACGCAAAGACAGCAAAACAGAAAACCCCATTCGTTCTAAGTTTTCTTTAGTGGTAGCGCATTTGAGAACATAAGTCGGAAAATAATTAATTAACTCGAAACACATTTCAAAGAAACAATTAGGCAAGCAATCGAAATTTTATTCCCAATCTCGGTAAAATAGGATACTCAAAATCGGAGGAAAAGTCTCTGCAATTGGCGAGAAAACTGAACAAAACAGCAATAATTACAATTGGTCACATACTTTATGTAGCAAAATTTTCATTCTTAGGTTTTAAAACGAATTTCACGTTCACATTAGTTGCCGAGTGCGCTTCAAACTGCTAATAATTGTGCGCGTAGTAGAGTTACATATGAGGGAAACGATGACCATACAAAATCAGTGTAAGAGCAGCGAAACCGGATTAGTTTCTTTCATCAAGATCGATGCAATTAAAAGCCTTTGAACACTAGAAACTGCCATAACATTACGTTACCTTCTTAGAGAAATTCCGTAGACAAGGATGATGACATCACCTGGGCATTGAGCATTGATATCCCATGTCGGTTTTCAATAGACATTAAAAGTGTTTCTTCGGGTCAAAATAAAATGCTGTGGCTTTAACCTCTATGTCCTTTAATGATACATACTTTGTGGTTCAATCGACGTTTCAACGCAAATTGAACCAACATGCAACGAGGTCATTTCGGAAATGCTCCACCTTTTGCTTCGAAGTTCATAATTGATTCAGACACCAAACAACAACAACAACATTGTACCTCATCAAAACGACATGCCCCGGCCGGAAAGCAAGGCTTTGTTTCCTGCAACGACAGATTGGTTTATTGGATCAATGATTCACGTTACCACCCATTTCGAGGAATGAATAAGTCCTACTAGTGGTGAATGTGTGTCTTTCTTGTTTTGTATGTGTAAAGGCGAGGATTTTTTTTTATATTTCGTGTCTAATATTTTTTCTATACGATGGTCAAAGAAAAAAAAAACATAACACATCCATTGTCTATGCCATTTTTTCTGAGGGTTAGAAAAATACAACTTTTTTTAACTCTTAAAGTTCAAGAAAAATTGAACGAAGGAAAGAGGTTTCCGATCGAACCACCATTGGCTGTGTGTCGTTTGTCTCTTTCCATCTGCCGCAAAGTTATAACTGTAGTAGTATCGGGTGGCAGCACAAACACTCATAAAACACACGTGTTTGTTTGTTTCCTTAAGGCTATATAAACCGTAAACAATCCGACAATGACGATGATTTTATTTGTTTTACTAATGCAGTTTTGGTTAAAACTTATTTTGGGGCTATTTACCGACGTACCTCCATAAATGCATATTTATGGCATTTTCATATAAATTTTTCACTTTTCTAATCGAACAATTACACGTGCTCTAACCAACTCCCAAATAAAATACTGCCTACCGAGGAGAAAATATAGTCTCCAGCCGGATAGGGGAAGTATTCTTGTATCAAAACTACATCAATCAATAGCGAAGTTAGGGGTCACTCTCCTGATGTGAGATTTAATTCAATTTTAGCCGAGTATTGTTTGAAGTACAGTTCTTAATGTTTTATTTGGAAGCTCACTTTCTTAAATATGTATTTTGCCTGAATTTGAAATGTTTACTTCAAAGATTAACCTTCCTGCAGTGCCCAAAAAAAACTTACACTTAAGAGTTCGGGGCATATCGACCCGGATTTGACTTGGCAATATTCCAGACATTTATCAGTCAAATTTACATGTTTATGTACCCAAAATAATCGTCAGCTCATTAACACGGGCCTCAGATTAATGATCGACCACAACTACACTCTATGATTGACGGTGGATGGATCGACAGTTTGCCATATTTAAATGGACGAAAAAAGCATAATAACCGCGCAACAACAATTAAATTTCTATTTTTTCTCGAAAACGCGGTAAACTGGTTCAATTACGCTTAGTTCAAAATTGATAGTAATTCCTCATATCCATACAGGCACTTAGAGGCCATACATACAATTTAGATGCGACCAAACCGGATGTTCTAAGACCTCCAAATCATTCTGTGTTTCAGCCCAATTGGTCTACCAGGTCAACTATGTCCGGAACAAAATCGATAGTAAGCCCCCATGTCCATAAAAGCTTTTTAAGGCCATGTAAATGATTTTTGATTTACAAATGACTAACACGAGGATTAAGCTCTCAAATCATTATGGAGTTCGAATCAATACTAGGCCAACTAGGCTCAGCTGGAAATTTATTGCAACGCATCATGTCCATAGAGGCCCTTTGGTGTCATGAGTATGACTTTTGATTTAAACATGATCAAAATCGATGAACTAAGCCCCTCCCCATCGTTCTGGACTTCGAACTAATTGTTATACCAGATCAACTAAACTCAGTAGAAAATTGACAGCAACTCCATCATGACCATACAGACCCTCAGAGACCATGCGTACAGCATCCGGTATGGACAAATTTAAATCGTAAATCATACGCATGGCCTCTAATGGCTTGATGGGTGGATTTGCTATCGATTTCCGAACAGGCCTAGCTGAGCTGGTAGATGGATTAGTCTTAAGTTCAGAATGATCTGAAGCTGAGACGAGACCTGCAAAGACGCTGCTTCTTTTCTCTTGGTTTGATACTTGTTCTTCTTTTCATCACAGCTGACCATCGAGCTTCACTTGTTTCCTTGACTGTTTCACTTAAACCCCGGGTAGACTCTTCTGAGCACAATAAAAGTGTATCCAATTCATGAATTAGTAAATTCATTTTCATAAGGATTTTTATACCGGGAACAAAATACACGTTTATAACTGATTATTAATAAGCTAAACGGATGATTTGAAATACTCGTAAAAGTAAAACCATTCACCATGACCTATTCGGCCAAACGACCCTTTCGGCCAAATAACCCTTTCGGCCAAACGACCCTTTCGGCCAAATGACCCTTTCGGCCAAATGACTTTCGGCCTAATGGTCTGTTCGGCCATACAACTTTCGGCCTAGTGGCATTCGGCCAAATGGCTTTCGGCCGAATGGGTTTCGGCCAAAGGATCCTTCCCCGTTTTAAACACCTACGATCCAAGATCTACTCATAATCTATGTACTGAGCTAAAATACCCTAAATCGGATATAAGACTGCAAAAATACGGTCAAAAACTTTTGTCTATATTTTTCGAGAGCGAACCCAAACTTTTGGCCGTTTACATTTTTGGAAAATATACAAAAAAATGAGATAAATTTCCAAATATGTACTTCAGAACTATACTAACCATAATCGCATATTTGTCCCATATGAATAGGAAATCCAGCAAAGGTGGGACTGATATGCGATCATAGGCAGTACAGGACCCATTAGTAAGTATGTAAGCAAGTAAGTAAGAAAGGAAGTAATATAATTTTTAACATTGATTTTGTCCGGGTCTCTGAAAGACCTCACATCTCTAATGTCCGAGAAATGTTGCCCGTCGATCCGACCATAATCTATCTGTGAGCAAGTGTCGTCACTCGGTTACCATGTGAGTTTTCGAATAGGGACTGCTGGTCGCCATCCCTCCAGCTGCAGCAAAGGCTACAAATCGTTGATAGGCGAAAGAAGTTTTTTGTCTCGATCTGCGCGTTAATTAGACCTGTGCGCCAATCCACTTTGAACCGGTGGGCGGCGTGAACGCAATTTCTAGCGGCGGCGGCGGCTTAGCCTTCCCTATAACTTTGAGCATCATCGTGTTAGCACGTTTTAGTGTTATTTTCCAGGAGTTTCTCATCCAGAAATTCCGGGACACGTATTACTCATTCCTCAGAACTTCAGAATAAGGGAATCCATAAACTCATAGATAAGGAATTTACTTACTTTACTTATGGATCCTGTACACCTCCGGTGGTGCAAAGGGCCGACTTGAAAGATCTCCATCCTGAGCGTTGCCCGGCTATCGCTTTAACCTGTTGCCATTTAAGATTTCGGTCGACTTCTTTTATTTCTTTATTGAGGCTTCGCCGCCATGAGCCTCTGGGTCTGCCTCTGCTGCGATGTCCCGCTGGGTTCCAGTCTAATGCTTGTTTACAGATTTCGTTTCCGCCCCTACGTAGAGTGTGGCCGACCCAGCCCCACTTCCGATCCCGAATTTCTGTTGCTATCGGCCTCTGGTGACAACGACGATGGACCTCGTTGTTTGAGATCCAGTTGTGAGGCCACCAGGCCCGAATTATATACCGCAGGCATCTGTTAATGAACACCTGCAGCCGTTGAGTGTTCTCCACTGATACACACCATGTTTCACTAGCGTATAACAGCACAGATTTCACGTTAGAGTTGAAAATTCGTATTTTGGTGCGTTCACTTATCTGCCTGTTTTTCCAGATATTTCTTAAACTCGCAAAGGCAGCCCTTGCTTTCTTGATCCGTGCGCCTATGTCGATCTTGGTACCGCCGTCTGACGCCATTTGGCTACCAAGATATTGGAAGCTTTCAACATTCTCCACTGGTTGCCCGGCTACTGTGAAACTGGAAGGAGTCACCGTGTTTACATCCAATAGATAAAGAATACTTGGAGTAAATTAAAAAAAACTGGGAGTATAAACCACCCTCCCCCTACAGTTTCACAGGAATTCTTGTAGAAGGAACTTTTTAGAACTCTATTGAAGGAATTTCCCAGAATATAAGGAGAAGAAATTTCTTATAATTCATAGGAGAAGATTTCCTCATAATTCGTGAGTGGGAAATTCCCCAGAGTTATTAGAGAGAAAATGATGAAAATGAAATTTTTAGGATGATAGAAATAATTCGCCGGTATCTTTGAAGGATAAATTCCTCCAAATTTTTATATTCCTTTCTCAATTCAAATTAATTTCTGGAGGAAGGATTCCACATAATTTGTTCGCGAGGAATCGACCTTTGGAGGGGCAAAACTCTTGAATGAGAATTTAGGAGAATTTCTGAAGAAGCCATTCTTGTAGGTTAAATATTGATTTATCTATTTTTATTTTCTTCTTTTTTATTTCTGATGTCCCAATGACTATAAAGGCTCCCCCAGACCTAAGCGATTTCATCGCCGTGACGGCGACAACTAGTCGCGGCGATTCTATCGTTGGGTCGCTGCAGGCATATTTTATTTACGCTTCCATACCAACGGCAACAGAATCGCAGTCGCCAAGCGATAGAATCGCGTCGCAATTGTCTCGTCGCCTGTGTTTGGGGGAACCTTAAGGATAAAAATGCCCCTTGAATCTAATTATGATACAAACATGGATAAAATATGTTCTTAATAGTAGACAGAATACATAAGAAACACATCAATACTATAAAACGGGACATATTAATACTCAGTTTATGTGTTCATTTGTGCCTCGAAAGTGAGCTGCAAAAAGTCGTTGTAAAGCAGCTGGTGATGGATTAAAATCAAAATGATCGAATACTGCGATGAAATTGGAATATCCCAGAGCTTCTGAAGAAAAAATTCTACAAAAATACTATCACTCTAAGTTTTTCTTTTTCAAGCTCGGCAAAATCATGCACCGCTGTAGCTCAGTAAATTTAAAAACTGAATTTTGGCAGAAAATTTCGTTTATTACAACAACCGAACAGTCGCTTTTACTAAGATTTTGGCAGAAATCATGCTTGCTGAAAAAAAAAACATAAAACACTGAGATCTTGGCGTGAAAAATTAAGTACGGAGTAGTATGGAGTAAGAGTATTCCAAAATTATTGTATAACGAGTTCCTAGAGTTCCTGAAGAAGAATTTCTCCAAAATATCTGGGGGAAATTTCCAGAGAGTCTTACAAAAAGGAATACCTGGGTTGAGGGGAGTTTGCTGCTGTTTTTCAGATGTTTTGGTGGAATAATTCACCATAAGTCCTGAATGTACTAGTTCTCAGAACTCCTAAAAAAGAAAATCCCCAGAATTCCTCGAGATTCGATATGGAAGAACCCAGAATAATTGGAAAATCAGTTTCCCAGAATTCATGGAGCAGGGGTAGGAATTCTCAAGAATTCCTAGAGAAGGTATAACCCTGTATTCTTGAAATATGAGTTTCCCAGAATTCCTAAAGAAGGAATTTCGCAGAATTTCTGGGAGGTAATTTTCTCAGAATTAAAGAATCCAAAATTCTTAACGAAGCAATTCCTCAAAATTATTAGTGTGGGAATTCTTCCGAATGCTCGAAGGAGTCTTGAATCCCCAGAATTTCTGTAGAAAGAATCGTGGCGGAGTTCCCAGAATTTAGAATCCCAGAATTGAATTTTCCAGAACTCCGGGAGTAGAAATTTCCCAGGAATGCTATGCTGATCATCATATCGAACCATTTGATGGCACAATACATCATGTTATCAGTTACAAATTCAAATTAGTGGCGTAGCGAGAAAATTTCGTTGTAGGAGAGGGGAGGGACTTCTGTATTAAGTTTGATTAAGCAACTAAGGACTGTACGGAAAATAAGCTATCCACATTATTTTATTCGAATAAAATTAAATAAATATGTTAATTCTGTTTGTTCATTTTTATGAAAAATATTATGCTGAATAAATAATGCACTATTCCGACATTTATCCAATTTCCTGTTCACAAATCGGCATAAAATCATAAAATTGCTTCGTTTTATAAAATAGATTACTTTCTGGTCAAATTCCGGTAAATTGATCTTGATTTTCTTCATTTTTCCGACAGGTTAGCGGACGTGTAGTCCCCCCAAGCTTGTTCACCATCACTTGTCATAAGACGAGTTTATACAGTCCCATTGAATTCCACCACTTAATTGTATCTTGACAGATACGTATTTCGACCTCAAAAGTAAGGCCGTCTTCAGTGTCTTGTACTTGACTCGAAGTCGAGTCAAGTACAAGACACTGAAGACGGCCTTACTTTTGAGGTCGAAATACGTATCTGTCAAGATACAATTAAGTGGTGGAATTCAATGGGACTGTATAAACTCGTCTTATGACAAGTGAAGACATTCCATTAAAAAGCTCAAAAATAATTTTCTTATTGTTCACCATGTTTTTTTTTACCTTTGCGGGGTAGATAGCAAAACGCTCGGTCAAATTATCCATCTCGATGTACTTCTTACGAAGCCATGTGTCAAAAACTCGAATTTCAATATCACGTTCAATTTGCAATACATCGGAAACAACAAATTTTCAACAAACAAAAAAAAAATCTGATTTGAAACTTAACATATCAATATATCGAGTGCAGGATAAAACAAACCAATACCTCCATGAACCTTCGAAAGTGGATAACTTATTTTCGATACTGCCTGAATTTTTCCCACGCCGTTCAAATACAATGATCCAGAATCTTTTCATTTCCTAAGCCTCTCTTGAGCAAGTAAAATATTAAGCGCAACGGATCGTTTTCCAACTTTTAAGATTATAATTAGAAAAGACTCATACCTACCAATATGAAAAAAATATGCATCCCAGTCCATACAAGAATGGCCTGAAGTATAGGCCTTAAGCTCCTTAAGAGCTGCTTGCGTTTTTTATTCGTTTATGCTGACTGTGATCTATAGAATTGAATTGGATGAGCGTTCAACAATATTTCCATTTACAGTTCATCCATGAGTTCCCTGGAGTTAAGGCATGAAGGTTATTATTATTAAAATCTTTATTAAAGAGGTTTTTAGCCCAAGGCTAGTTCACCTCCGAAAAAGGCATGAAGGTCTGCATCCGCATCCAAACGGCTGTTTGTTTTCTTTTTTTAAATGGATTGTATTTCATAGAACGAAATCAGTTGCCCTTAAAAATTATTTTATTCCAGGTCTTTCGAGATTTTACTTGAGTATACGCCCTATCGTTCTTTTTCTAGAAGTAGTAAACAGAGCATGTTTCATTTCAAAAGGAGTTAATAGATCTTTCATTACCCGTATAGACGATAATTAATTTAATTTGGGTCCATGGATTGCTATGTATCATATTTAAAATAATTTGAAGATTGATTAAATGAAAAACAAGAAATCTAGTCTAGTCTAGTCTAGTCTAGTCTACACATACACAGCCAGTTCGTGAAAGAATCCTGGAAAGTGATAGATTCGACCACATCTATCACTTTTCTTGTCAATATTTATGTCTGAAGCACATCATAAATGCAGTTCAAACATAAAAGCGGCCAGGCCTACTGTGCAGCGTTGTTGAAAATACCTGTGAGAATCAATTCTAAAATTGATTTCACAATTAAGCCATAGAACGGGGACATCTCGTACCAACCGCTCCGTTTACATTACTAGGTTATGGTTGTTGAATCGTTGGGAGTGACTTAGCTAAGATGATTAATGGTCACTTCTTGGGTCCTCATCGTCTTGGGATGGGACACTGGTTTTAGTCTAGTGTCCTGGCTAATACACTGATGGACAAAAGTATTCATATGAATTCATACAGATTACTATGAAAACAAGGCGAATACTTATGTCCGTCAGTGTACATGCAAGCCTAGGTTCAAGCGCCATTACTCGCCCTCTGAAACGAGAAAAGAAACAAAAGCTATGAAAACAAGCAAAATTCTATAAGACAATAAATATATACCACATTTACTTACAACAGCTCCATAATTTTCCTACTTGGAAACAGTATCTTAATTATCACAACACAATCAAAACACAGCTTATTGAGAACATTTTATCAATTTCATAAAATATTCTGAAACTTTTCAAAGCAAACACTTGCATTAACTACACCTTATAAGATTTTGGAAACAGTATAGAGAGGTCTCCGAATAGGAAGATAAATAGGTATCGTTTGAAATAAATAACTGCGTTGCAAATTAAATGAAATTTTGTTATTGTGTTATTTCCGTTAAGACGCTCATATATAAGTAATGAGGAATTGATTTAAAAAAAACCCTGATTAATCCACCTAGCGGTGATGATGCCTTTCTCGCTCGTTCAAAATAGTTGATAAACATATATGAAAAGTCTAAAATAACAAGTGGTGAATAAGACTTATTTTTCACATTTATTTATACCAGATGAACCGGCCTAGGGTCAAAGATCTTGTAACGTTCTGCTATAGTGGAGTTCTAGCAAATGTACGTTGCTTTCGTTGGTTTTAGCCCCTACGACGATGGACGGAAATACCTGCCGTGTCCCTATGAAAATTTGTATTTTGGCCATAACTTTTGAGCCCATAGTGAGTTCGGGCTGATTTTTAATGTGAAACAATGGGACAGGATTCGCCGTTTAAATAATCGGTTCAGGATAAAATTTCGAAAAATGAGTTAGGGGTCGTTCAAAAATGATGTCACAGGTTTTAGGGGGGGGAGGGGTCTAAGATTTTGTGACAGTACGTGTACTAGGTATACAAAAAAGCGTGACAGAGGGGGGGGAGGGGGTCTAGAAATCCCAAAAAGTAGTGGACGTCATACTTGAATCGCCCCTTAGATTTTTTTGCACACATGCTCATACACATACTTCTTCTGAAAAAGTTCGTATCGTTTGCTTTGAATACGAGAAAAGTAAAAAAAAACGGTGGTGAGAACAATGTTTCCATTTGTCAAACTTTTGAGTGCTTTCCTATTAAACTATTAAATCCATTAAATCAAAAGATGTTTTAGTTACAAGATAAAGTTTGTCGCTGTCGTCGCTGTCCGGAACATCTTTTGCCGGCGATGATAGGGGAGCTAAATGTCAAAGAAGGAAAATCCATACGATTTGACAGCTTGATACCCAACATGTTCCGGACAGCAGAACAAAGGGAACCGAAGCGACAATCTTTATCTAGTAACTAAAATATCTTTTATTAAATCGAAAACAAAAACCGAAAACGTGTGCATGTGTGAACCGGTCTGCAAAAATTCACTCGATGTTCGTTAAAAATCGAACAGCACTTTTTGTTTCGAATTTAAAAAATATTTAGTGGCGTATAAAAATATAGGTTAATTGGGAATGTTGACCTTAAATAAGCCAAAGAATCGATTAAGGGAATACATTTTTGACGAGAAAGGTAAATTTTTGCTGATGAGCAGTTCCATTTTTGTCATTATCATTCAAACACTTTTCAACAAGATTTATAAATTTGATCCGACTTAAAAAAATCTGAAGAGAATTCTACTGGGGTTGCTTTTCTTTATATGGAAAGCATTTCGCAGTAATTGGTATGAATGTATGGTTAAAATTGAATATTTTAATTTCTAAACTGATCCAAAATTATTTATCAGATCACTCTTTACAGGTAAACGATTCAAGCACAAAATCTGATAGATAACGCGTGACAGAGCTAGTGTTACCAAAATCAGCATTCTTGAGCTCATATTGTGCAATACTTTATATCGTAATGATAACATATATCGGAAAATCGAAAATCGTTGCTTACCTTCGTGTAATTTGTTATGGCAAGGCTGTTTTCGATCATTTAGTAATATAGTTTCGATAATTTAGTAGTTTGTCAATAACTTATTCCAGAGGTTAAATTTCAAAAGTGATATGTGGAGGACTTCTAGAGCGAAGGTTTTTACAACTCTGTCTAATTGTTGTTTCTATTGCACTAATAACAGAGTTATAGCGCTAGTTGCAGTAACTTATTATACAGACTGATCGAAATTTTGTTATCATTTAGTATTAGTAGCTAGTGCTTTAACTCTGTTATTAGTTGAATTAAAACAACAAACTATTAGGCAGAGTTGTAGAAAAATAATCGCACTAGAACTCTGCTGTAACACGTTTTGACATTTAACCTCTGGAATGAGTCATTGTAGTTTGGCAATAATCGAACTAAGACTATTAAATTATCTAAAACATACTTGGATTATAGAAAAGTTTGAATACTTTTTCTACTGACTTACAAAAATATATGAACGGGGTTCCAATTCCGGGGTCTAGCGAAGTCCAAGATTTAGGACTTATGTATAGCATGAATTAATTAACTATCAAAACACACACAGAAGGTCAAAAAGGTACAAAAATAGTAAGTGAATATTCATAGAAAATCAAAATCTTAAAATATTTTTTTGATTTACAAACTAATTGTTAGGCCAGCCATATTTTACATATACTGTGCCAATATGGGTTATTTGCTGCAACGCCAGGAAGAATGCATTTACAGAGGATTCAAAATAAAATGTTGAAATTGATTATGAAGTTGCTTCCCTGCGCACCAAAACAAAAAGAATATTACATGTGACTTATTTGAATGAAATGACACAAAAGCACCTGACGTAAACTCAATCGTACCGTTTTGACTCAAATCCCGAACATGACTTATATTCCGATTTAAGTAAACTTTTTATCGGTTCAGATTATATGCTACCGAACCAAAGCACAGCCCCCGGTGCGTTACCACACGTATGCACAAGCAGCCTATGTCTTGATGTAGTGAAATAGGGTAGAATACGGCATTGGCAGGGTGCGACGGTTGTTGGCACCCTCAACAATATTTGGGTTTTCCAGCAAACATACACTATTTATGAACATAATTTTGATTCAATCACACAATTTCATGTCTAAGCTTTCATTTGAATAAGTTGTTTGTGTAAAAGTAGCAAGATTTGATGTGTTAATCACCGAAATTTGCACGTACGAAATCCTTGCTATTATTGCATTGCCAAAGAAAGCAGCACACGAAAAGCAAACTGTTACTTACTTTTTTGGATCGCCTGTTTCTCCTCTTCATTGCGTATGACACGACAAAGTAAGTACATAAACTACTTTTTACACTTTATCAACACTTGATTATCACCACAAAGAGCAAATTTATGCAATATTTGCTCTATGTTTCACTAAATAAAATCGAGACTGTTCGTTTTCTTTGACAGTAGCACACTTCGGAATAGAGCGAGAGAATGTGTTTGTGAGCATATCAAACACACGCTAAAAGATACGACGCACAATTCTGTGTGATTTTATTTTAGCAAAAATACGAACAAAATATCCAGCGATGGCATTTATTTTCAGATTTGTACGCAGGCCATGAATTATATCAAAAGTGATAGCCACGCCGTAGTATTTTAACCCTTATGTGGCTGACAGAACCGTTTTCCTTTTGCAACTTTAATACTTTCCAAGCTCATTAAAACAATCATAACCATTCCCGTTCCTACATAGCGCATTTAAATCACAAATAATTGCCTACTTTTAGGATATTATCTATTATTCAACTATGAAACGTAGTGTAAGAATGGGGTGGTCCTAGATTAAATGAAAAACAAGAAATCTGAACAAAAATTCTTTTCGCATCCTCCCAACAAAGTGACATACAAAGAGATTTGAGTAAACATGTTCCTTTCAGTAGGATGAACTCCCAAAACCACCCCCAGGCTACGGCACTTGAATAAATTCAATGGTGCGCCCAAAATTCACCGACGGCGTGGTCGAAAAAATTGCAGCGGCGTGCCGGTCAAAAATGATGGCGCCGGTGGCTAATAACAATCGACAGCGGCCGCGGTGCGGCGGCGCACAAATCTACCCCGAATACAATCATTGTGCATTGTGTGTTGTGTGTGGCCATGTTAGTAGCATCCTTCAAGTAATCAGGTTGTAATAATTATAAATTGATTATTTTATAACACCCCCTCCCCCCATGTAAGATATTTCCCATACAAATATTCTTTTCTTTATATGGAGCGTAAGAAAATGACAGACCCCCTCCACCCATAAGTGCTTACGTAATAAGTGTACGACCCCTAATCGTAGTAACTATGTTAGCGAATTATGTTATTTAATAAGCTGTGTTATTTTATAATTTGATTTAACAATTTGTAAGAAATATAGCCGATGGCTCAAAATGTAATGTGCCAGCCAAAACTGTTTCCACCTCATCATCGACTACAATACCCTTTCTCTCGCCAAACAGTACGGAAAACCCAAACCAAAAAGTCATATCTCACGCAATCAAAACTTTGACTTTACCGGACCCAGCTGGCGGGTACTGGAATGACCGAACTGACTAACACGACGAGCAATCATGATGATGGGGCTGTCGCCACGGCACCACACCCTCCGGTCGGCGGCGATGTCGTGTCGATGGGCAGGCACAATGCCTCAGGTGACGATAAGGTGAGAAACAACCGGAAAAATTATTGTAGACCAGGGTCGTGTGCGCTTCCCTTCTATCAAGTGCGGCGGGAAGGGTAATTTGAAAATCCGAGCCGAGAAAAATCCATTCAATCGTGACAGTGGCGGGTATTTTCCACTGATGGGCGAGTGATGTTGTCGGATGTCGGGGTTGACATTGTTGTAGGCATTAGCTGCCGATGCCTACCTTCAATGGGATGGTAGAAACTATCAAAAAAAAAGTTTATGCTTGTTACGTGCCGTATCATGCTTGAGAAGGAATGTTCAGCCTTTTCGCTCGTTTTATTGTAATTGTTGTCTGTGATGTTTTGAATGTTGTCCTCCACAACTGACATTGAAGCCATCATGAAACATTACCCGAGTGTTATATTGAGGCTGCCCTCTCAGATCTCTGAAAAAATATCTTTTGCCTGAATTTTTGTGATCCCTCGTTTTATTTAATTTGCTAATTATCTAATACATGCATTTATCTCTTAGACTAGGTGTTCCGTGTTTTCTTAACACTATCATCCTATTGCAAAGCAAGACCATGCTGAGGGTGGCTGGGTTCGATCCCCGGTGCCGGTCTAGGCACGACTTCCCTATGCCCAGGGAAGTGTTAACCTCACGATATACGAATGCAAAAATGGTAACCTGGCTTAGAAACCTCACAGTAGATAACTGTGGAAGTGCTTAATGAACACTAAGCTGCGAGGCGGCTCTGTCCCAGTGGGAGGATGTAATACCAATAAGAAGAAGAAGAAGATCATCATCCTTATTTGCTATTTTTGGTTTGGTTTGGAAATTGTCTCGACTTCCCTGGGCATAAAAGTATCATCGTGTTAGGGTGGTTAGCCTCACAATAAACGAAAGCAAAAATGTTAACTTGGCCTAGAAACCTCGAGGCTAATAACTGTGAAAGTGCTGAATGAACACTAAGCAGCGAGGCGGCAATGTCCCAGTAGGGGATGTAATGTCAATAAAAAGAATAAGAAACGTAGTCCAATAACTATTTTTTGAGTAAATTTGATACCAACCTGAACAGCTTCAGTGTTGGATTTTTTTTTAACATTGCACCAAATATGTGATGCAATTGTTCAGTTAGAAAATCAAAATCGAAAGCAGCCATTCCGTTGAAGAATTTGTTCGAAAATCATTCATCGTCGGTTAATTTTCAAAAACCAAATTTCGCCTGCCTGAAGCTATGCTTGCATAGGTAGGTGTTTGTTCGTTGATTGTAGTGGGTAGATATAATTTGATCGTCCGGCAAATGATTGCGGACTTTGAGTGTTTATAATGTTTTCCCCGAATCTGGGATCCTATTAGAATTTTCCGTCATCAATTTTGCACGGGAATTTTTCTGCGTGAAGGGCATTCCCAGAAATTGGATTTGTGATTGCCCCCACGATTGGCACATTTAAATTCATTGGAATCTTCTTCCACAGGACAGGCGTCCTTGGCGTGAGAGCTTCCCGGCAATCTGAAATAAAACCTTGATCCCCTGAAGGTTACTCAAAATCTCATTCCTAAAGCCAGAAAACTCGGCAACAGATACCACAATTGGCGGAATCCTTTGCTTCTTGGCATGAATCTAATCACCTGGGCTAGAGGTAGATCCGATTTGCTCAATTTCGTCATGAATAAATTCGAACTGATTGCTCAGTTCGATAGAAGACGAATTATTGTCAATGTTAGAGTTAGAAGGAATATCTGAAGTCTCCAGCTTTCTTCTATTCTTCCGCACTTTAGTATGATGGTCTTGAAATCTTCTTTCTTAGAAGGAAGTGAAGAATTCAAAGACCACCCCTCCTCTTGTTTTTATTAATACTCATTGCTGAGCATGGAGACGTGACCTTCTAATGGTTGTTTTTTTCAGAACGGTGTCCTTGCAGTATCACCACCGCTTGTCGGAATTTTACTTTTGCAAACGGGTTCAACGTAAAACGAAGGCACGGATCCAAGCAAAGATCGTAACAGGATCAGGTACAAATAGCGCTTCGGGTAGTATTAAAAACTTCATTCCGCAAAGAGAACAGACAACCGCACAGTACAAGGGGGCTGACCATAAACCACGTAGACTCTTGAAGGGGGGGGAGGGGTTTCGAAAAAGTCTACGATAGTCTACGAAGGGGGACGGGGGGGTATACCAAAAGTCTACGCAGACTTTTTTTTATTTATTTTTTTTTTTTGAAAACAGCAGCTTTGAGCGGAGTTCACTAGTTTGATTATTTTTAGGATTTTCCTTTTTTTTGCATGACTTGACCGAAATAATCTCTTGTGTTTCTCCGTTTCTCCATAAAAATGTTATGAATTTCACTGAAGTAAAAGTCTGAACTACGGCTTAAAACTATCAAGAATTTCACCAGAAAGTTCTTCTGTGTTGAGCAGAAAAAATCTCCAAAGTATTCTATAAAAATTTTCAACTTCCCCACTTGGATTTTACTGCAGATTCTACTAGAATTTCTTTTGATTTTCGGAACTTCTTTGCAAACTATGGAAATTATGTCGTACTTTACAAAGGAAGCATTTTGGAATATCCCAGGAAAAGTCTTTAGAATACTCAAAAGATATTCTTTGGAGCTTGTAAAGGGAATTCTCCGGAATTTCCGCGAGAAACCTTTCAGAATATTCACTGGAGATTTTCTGGGAAGTCCTCAAAATTTTTTTCTTAATTTTGGAAATTCTTCGGAATTTTCGCGAGGAATTCTTTAAACATAAAAGCAAAATTATTCGAAATGCCGTGGAAAATTCTTCGTAAATTTCTTCGGCAGTTATAATGCCAATTCTTTGGAATTATCGATGGAAAATTTTCGGAATTACTAAATAAGTTTTTGAAAACTTCCAAGAGAAATTATTTGAATTTCCCACCAAAAACAGTTTGAGTTTCCGAAAAATTTGCATTTTAAAAAAAAAACCTTTCTAGTTTTCATGAAAATTTATTCGAATTTTTTACGAGAAGTTCATAAAAATTTTAACTGAAAACTCTCTAGAATTTCCGCCGAAAATTATTCAGAAAATTCCTTGGAATGCCCATAAGATTTATTTAAATTTCCTAAAGAAATTGTTCCAAATTTGCAAGAGAAATTAAAAAATATCGTAGGAAACCATTCTAAATTTCCACGGAAAATTACTTACTTACTTACTTAACGGGGAAACTTTTGGAATTTAGAAGAAAAATCTTGGGATTTCAACAGATGATTATTCAGCGGGATATGACGTGGAACTTTCAAGAAAAGCATCGGAATTATCACGGAGAGTTCTTTGGAGTATTTCAAGGTTATCAATCGGGAAATTTTACGAAATTTCCACGCAAAACTTATTGGAATGTAGAATTAACATTGTCGGAATTTCAACTCGAAATTTTTCCAAATTCTGAAAATTCTTCGGTTTTCCCAATTTTGAACCGGTGTTGAGAATTATTAGTCAGATGCGTGACAGATTTTATCAGTGGCGCGCCGATGCAAAAGTGTCGGCGATGGCGCACACCTCTAGGAGGAATTGAATTCAACAGTAATTAAATTGATTGGCTTTGAGATTTGATTTCAGGAGTTATGGACAGAGGATTAAATTTGATTTCGTTTCAATTTGATTTTTGTTTTTGGGATTTTGTTCAGTTTGATTTCATGATGTTTTAAATACGAACTTTGTTGTAATGTTTACATGGAAATATAATTGAATAGCTGAATTGCTTAAAACGTGGTTGATTTCCATATTTTTCCAATCACATATGAGGTTTTGTAAATTTTGGAAAAGTCTACGTAGACTTCAAGGGGTGGGGGGAGGGGTTTCGGAAAAGTCTACGAAAGTCTACTAGGGGGGACGGGGGGGTTTGAAAAAGTGAAATTTCGGTCTACGTGGTTTGTGGACAGCCCCAAGAGAACAATGCGGTCTGATTGAGTAACTTCTGCTTTTGCTCTTTATATAATTTATCAATTTATAAAGATTTACCCCAACTAAGTTTCTGTGTGTTCGTACTAAATCTCTACTACACGCTACAAAGAAAATGTGACATGTTGGGAAAACAACGCTTACTAAATATTGTGATACATGCTCAAATTCTAATCTTTCATTCTTTCACAATTTTTTTAATTAAGTAATTTTAATCAGTAATTAAGAAGAGGACAACGTAATATGTGGGCGACCGTTTCTATATTTAAGGTTTGCCTTAATTAATCATTTCTTAACATAGGTATTTATTAAGCGAAACATATCAAAGGTTACTACAAGGTTTGAGCTACTACACAGCTAATATTTCACTTATTTCTCAACTAACTTTTTATAAGGCATGAAAACAATGTACAGAGTAGTAGTAGAACAGTCCTTTCATCAGATATCTTTGATTGTTATGCTAGATGACATAGAGATTCTCCTATTATGCTGGGTGACATAGAGGTACTCCTTCAGAAAAAGAGTAGGATTTGCCGACGAGGCACGAAAGTCCATCATTTTGTCTTAGTCCCCGGCCCGATTCGAACGAAATATGATAGACTTTGACCGTTAATATCTCATCCGTTTCTCGACGAGTTTTCAATTTTCTTGGACCATTCGATCAACGACGAATTTCGCGCCAACTCGACCAGTGGTTGGCAGCACCATCTCAGAATCAAATGAAACTTGGTGGGCATAAAGATATGGTATTTCTAAGCCACTCTGCATACTGCAAATTGTCAAGAGTAAAATTTGATGAGGGTCTAATGTTTTTTCATCGATTTTAAAAAAATCGATGTAGCTCTAAAATGACAAGACCTACAAAAAAGTGTTGTATGGCGGACTGTCGTGAAATTCCCTGAAATTTTTTGGAAAAATATCCAAAAAATAAAAAAAACAATTTCTACACTGAAAAAAAATTAGTCTTAAAAATTTAAATCGATATTACAAAAAAAACCTCATCTCAGAAATCGATGAAATTTTTTCTGCAGATAGGTATTTAAATTATCTAACTTTTCTGGGAATAATGTTCCTGTGACATATTTAAGGAAAAAAAGTTTTTCTAACAAAAACTTTTTTTAAGTCCATATTGAGTGAAAATTTATCAGCGTGTTTTATGCATACAGCGCCAAATATAGGTTCAGCAGCCTATCATCAACCAACGACACATTTTGGACGTATAAAAATTTGTTTAGGAAGCAATTTCTAACATTAATGTGGACCAACATTTGAAAAGGGCGTATATTTTCCTAGATTTCTTATATCAATGTTACACACAAATGACCAGATTTACAAAATTGTGATGTTTGATGGACTATTGTAAATTTGACTGTAAAATCTGAAACATAAAAGAGCGTTTCGTTCACCGAGAAAATAAATCAATGAATGTAAAGATTAAAATTGGTTTAGCAAAAAAAAAATTGGAGGTCGATTTTTTATATCAGATAAACATTTTGATTCCAAACGATGAAGTTCGGTAGATAATTTCATTAGGGGGATTTTGGGTAAACGCACATTCAAAGAATAATAACTTTTTCCCTTTTTTATGTTTTTTATTTAATTTTATTTGTTACTTCATTTAATTCTTATTTCTACTTGAATACTCATAAATTTGTAAATTTACTCGAACAATTTGAAGACATTTTGGTCTTCATCTGAGTTGGAATATTTTGACGTAAGCTACGTCTAAGGGGAAGACTCGGATACAGGGTGACAAATGAAAATTTCCAAATTCGAGACCGTCACGAAATCATGTAAGATTTTGAGCTTTAATAGCGCCTTTATCTTCCGATGGATTTTTGAGATTTATATATCAATCGACTCGGAAATTCTCTACCAATTTGTCAGTTATATTGAAACTTTGGGTTATGAACGTTAAAATAGGGTATCGGATCATTTTGGCAGCCATGTCCGCAAGATTCTCGTTTCGGCCGTCGCTGTTCAGTGCGGTTGGCTTTTGGCCTCTGCTTTTTGTGCCGTGCGAATTGAGGTGATGTCTGTGTTTTTGAGTGCAAAAAATCTAACCAATTTTGCGGTACTTATCCTTATCCTTATTTGCTTCCAACTGGTTGCATTTAATGGGAAATCCTGTTTCCTATTGAAGCATATTGTTTTGTATTGATAATTTCATTTATCGGACAATGGACTCAAAAGAAATAAAGGCAAACATACTATTTTTTGTACAAAAAACTTAAATAGTCTAGCTATTTTATTGGCACCTATTCTCAACCATCAAGTTGCAATGCATCAAGACTGAATCGGACTATAGACTCAAAAGTTTTGGCAAGAATACTATTTTTCCATATTACACCAGAAAGTCACCGATACCGCTAGGTGGATTAATCAATGTTTTTCTCAAATAAACTCTGACTACACAACTGCAAATAAAATAAAACATAAGTTTTTTTTGTCATTTAATTGCAAATTTGATTTTTTTATGGTAATTCGATTATCCGGAGGATTCGATTATCCGGAGTGAAAATAAAATCGATACTCCGGATAATCGAGTCCGACCTGTATTACAATTAAATATCACTTCAATTTCGTTTCGGCAACATTAGCCCGTTTTCAAAGCAATTATTTGTTTTTTTTTGTAAACTCAATTGTTTTTAAACTACTTCGATACAAAAAGTCAAAGAAAATGTAAACCCTTTTCAAATGTTGGTCCACAAATATGTTAGATTATGCTAAATTGCTTCCTAAACAAATTTTTATACGTCCAAAATGTGTCGTTGGTTTATGATAGGCTGCTGAACCTATATTTGGCGCTGTAGGCATAAAACACGCTGATAAATTTTCACTCAATATGGACATGGAAAAAGTTTTTGTTAGAAAAACTTTTTTTCCTTAAATATGTCACAGGAACATTATTCCCAGAAAAGTTAGATAATTGAAATACTTATCTGCAGAAAAAATTTCATCGATTTCTGAGATGAGGTTTTTTTTGTAATATCGATTTTAATTTTTAAAACTAATTTTTTTCAGTGTAGAAATCGTTTTTTTTATTTTTTGGATATATTTTCAAAAAACTTCAGGGAATTTCACGACAGTCAGCCATACAACACTTTTTTGTAGGTCTTGTCATTTTAGAGCTACATCGATTTTTTAAAAATCGATGAGAAAAAAATAGACCCTTTTCAAATGTTACTCTTGACAATTTTTGAAAAACTAAGTATGCAGAGTGGCTTAGAAATACCATATCTTTATGCCCACCAAGTTTCATTCGATTCTGAGATGGTGCTGCCAGCCCCATAGAAGGGTTGGCGCGAAATTCGCTTCATATCCAATCATTCACTTCATATCCAATGTGTTGAAATTTAGATTTTCAATTATTTACCATTTAAAATTTCCTAAGAGCATTGTATGTCAAATTATCCGATTTAAATGCATCGTAACGATGCACAGTGGCAAAAATAGTTTTTTTTTACAATTCCTGATCATAATATCTGGTTTACAGTTCGTCTTTGAGTGATAAACGGCCTACTTTTCCATGCCAACGAAATAGGTGCTTTAATGACCATTATGCAACTCAAATGAGTTGTATAAAATACATTATAGCACTCATTTGGGTGCTATAATGAAAAACCAACATCAGAACAGTCGTTACATGACTACATTTTGCTGAATTATAGATTTAAGTTCATCTATCGCTTCATTGTATGTCGAGCTACGAAATGTGGTACGATAACAAGGAAACTGATAGTTCTCAGCAGCAACATGATTTATTGGCAAGAATGATCATGTGCAGTAAATTGGACTGTACAATTTTGGTACGGATTTATCATATAAAAGCCTATTTCATATCATTTCAAAAAATAGCGTGTGCAATTCGTTGAAACACTCGATTTTTTTAGCACTCGTAGTAGGGGAAAAGACGGCTTTGGCAGGTTTTGTTCTATTATTGGCAGGGGGGTTTTTGTCGACCAAACTTTATGAAATTTGGCCACAATATACTTTGATATGCAAAGAATGTTTAGGCCAAATTTGAGCATAATCAGTCATAAAAACCTCCCTGACAATAATAGAACAAAACCTGTCAAAGCCGTCATTCCCCCTATTTATCCAACGTACAACTCGTGCTGAAAAAATCATCTTTTGCATCTAGTTGCACAAACTACTGTTAGGCTCGTTTTTTAGAAGTATTTTTATTATGTGATTTGGCGTTATGGTGTATTTCAGACATTTGATCAGTAAGCTAATGCGCTTCTTTGGAGGTATTCAGCTAAATGATCGATCCTCCTAAAAGTGAGATGAAAAAAATATGTTTTCTACTTTACATCGTACAAAGTTTGTATCTGTACAAAAGTTGTAGCAAAACTTCTCCTGGAAAACTTTGTCGAAGACGCCAAGTTCGTAATTATATTACATTTAGAGATTTATTAATTTTTATGCAAACAAGTTTTAAACATTTTCACCGTATAAGCACAGTCATATGGAGACGCATGGTGCATTGTTTCATCAACTCTGTGATTAAACACTTTTGTGTAAAAATGAAAGGTTTATAATATTCTGCATACCTTTTTCTTGTTCTTATTGGCATTGCATCCCCTACTGTGAAATTTCCGCCTTGCTGCTTAGTGTTCATTCAGCAATTCCACGGGCCAAGTTACCATTTTTGCATTCGTATATCCTAAGGACTAACATTATGATACTTTTATGCCCAGGGAAGTCGAGACAATTCCCGAGCAAAAATGAATAACTAATTGATAACAAATTCTATTATCCGGTTATCAAATATATTGATAACTGAACTTGTTATCATTTTGGCTGAATTAACAGCCAACATAACAAAAATGATACCAGAATTTTGTTCCTGAAATAACTACCTGAAAACAAATTAGGTTATCACTGATACCAAATTGATAACACATTTTGTTATACATGTTATTTACTCAAATAACTGATTTAGTTATTATTTAGTTATCAGCCATCACTGTTTTATCGACCAAAATAGTTAAATCTTCTTTACCGACTTCGTTACGCATTGAAAAAAATGTTGGCATTCACTGGGATTCGAGCTCGAATCGAGTGATTGTAGGGCGTAGTCTCTAGACACTTACCCAATTACGCTTTTTTGAGGAGCAGAAGAGAAGAGCACTACGCTTTCTACGATCTTGCATTTACTGAAGACTATTTATAATCAAATCATGATGCCATGACCATTTATGTAAATAACAGTCGGCTGGACAGAGTGCAAAGCAGAATAACTTATTTAACAAACTTAATTATCCAGTTATATTGATAACTAGAATTGTTATCATTCTGGTTGAATTACAAGTCAACTTAACAAAAATGATAACCGCCATGAATTCAAAACAGCGAATCAACAATCAGTTAGGATAAATACGGTTTGTCGTACTTTTATTGAACACATTTTGTTTTCAGTTGTGACCAATTAAATAATAGGCTTAGGTTAGTTTTTCTCTCGAATATTATCAATCATTAGGTTTTAAAACAATTACTAGCAGCGCCATGCTGTAAATCGATTTCGGTTATAGTTTCAAACTAAACCACAACCTTGCATTTCACAGTGAAACGTTTCATGTTTTCATATGCATATATAAACATAAACACTGCTGATCCCAGGAAGAATTAATCCGTGAAACAATGTTGCTACTCGGTGGTTCCAGGGCTGGACAGTTTTCGGGGGGCCCTAAATGTACGAAAAGGTTGGTTTTGGTACATAAGGTTATGTGGGGCCCGGGGCCATGTTTCCCGGAATTAGGATTCGAATGAAAATTCCGTATGGGTACCTAGTCCACAACGCGCATTTTCGCCTACAATATCTGCCGGGTAGACTAGTTAAACATATTTTTGTGATAATCCATTCAAACACCTTCCAAAGGATTTTCTATTTCACATCTCGATATTCCCATGAGTCCTTTCAACATCGACTATTGGAGGTTTGACTGCAGATGATCTTGCTCGTTTGCGTTCAAACCTAGGTTTAAACTGTCAATAGTTGAGCAATTAGTCTTTGGTTGAGCACATTGCTAGATCGACTAAAGTGCGAGCATGATTGTTTTCTCCACAACACACCAGATCGTTGCAATTTCGTGATTATCTGACACTTCCAGTTAAATTTTCCGCTTCCCCATATACATAAGCACTGTGGATCCCAAGACCAATTATATTGCGGTTAGTCAAGACTATTCACCGTTCCTGAATTAGCACATGCCCTTGGATCACATGTTCCGGAAGCTGCAAGGCCATTTTAAGATCTTATTATACTACAACGCTTGGTTCTCAGATACATATTTCATTATTCAACGACACCTGAAATGAAAATAGAGTTAATAAGGATAGTATGAAACAACCAGGAAAATTTCAACTTTTGTGCAATTTCCTTTGATGACAGAGAAATAAACAAATCAGTTTATATCGTTAGTAACGAGGAAAATCTTCGTCTGCTTAGACGAAAATTTCAGTTCAGTGTTTGGAAAAAGCTCTTGTCACACTATTTATAGCATAGTCTGGATACATTTAGCAGAAGTTAGTATTGTGCTTGCAATCGTGATCTTTCGTGATCATTTTTTCAAAGCTTCTACAGATCTGGCATTCATCGCTACAAACCACCACGTGGCGGTCAAATTTTCAAAATTATCAAACTAGCTTTTTTGCTACAGGTATGTTTTTCTTAGGCGACTACTTGGCGCTTATTTTTGGATGCGTCGAAAAATAAGCGGATGAGTAGATTTTTTATGCGCTGTATAATATGTTTGAAAGAATAGAATGCTTAGCCCGATATCTGAACGACGCGAAATTTAGTAGAAAATACCAAATTTATATTGTTAATAAATTTTGTTATTACTGAGTTATCGGTTAATCACATGATTGATAACTAAACATCAAGTTGATAATAAGGATAACTAATCGTGTTATCAGTTTGTGATCATTTCAGTTATCTGCCTTTGCTCGGGTTTCCAAACCGAAAAGTCTATTACTTGTACTTTGTTATGCGCATGAGATTGTTTACCACAATTTGCCCGTTGTATTAATTATGTAATGTTGCAGCTATATCAAATTTGACTAAAAAAATCCATAGAAAAAGTACCAATTTTTATATTTACCAAGTTTTTAAGTCGCAACAGTCACCAAAGTGCGTATTTTAATATTATCTAAAACTTTCTGGAGCATGCAAACAATGTAGAGATGAGCTTAAAAAAAATATGATGAGAAAACCATTTTAAGGGGTTGTTGGCATAAAGGATCCTCCAATCACATGCGACGCGACAATCGCGTTGCGATCCTATCGCTTGGCAACTGTGATTCTGTCGGCGTTGGTAGGGCAGCGTAAATGGAACATTGCATGCAGCGACCCAACGATAGAATCGTGGTGACTACTTGTAATTAAGTGGTTGAATTAAATGGGATTGTACAAACTCGTCTTATGACAAGTGAAGACATTCCACTAAAAAGCTCAAAATAATTTTCTTAACATCGTGGTGACTAGTTGTCACCGTGGCGGAGATGAAATCGCTTAGGTCTGGGGGAGCCTTAAATCGTGACAAATCTTCAAAAGTACTGAATTTATGAACTTGGCATCTTCGACAAAGTTTTTCAGGAGAAGTTTTACTACAACTTTTGTGAAGATACCAATCTTGAGCGTTGTAAAATAAAAAAAAGTAATTTTTTATCTAACTTTTAGTAGGATTTATCATTGAGCTGAATATCTCGATGGAAGTGTATTAACTTACTGATAAAATGTTTGGAAGACACTATCACGCTAAATCGCTTAGTAAAGGTATAAACGCGCTGAAAGCACGATTCAAGCAGTGAAGATTGGACAAATCAAGCATCCGAAAGATATTCAATTTGCAAAAAAAAAACAGCTAACCGCGGTGGAGGTTGGTACTCGGATTCTGATGGCTTTTCCGCAAACGTGACCCTTAAGTGCTCTTGTTGTGTCACGCCTATCTAGAGAGTAGGAGGTTGAGCGTTCGAGTCCCTCCAAAACATGTGGATTGTTTTTCGCAAATTTCATATCAATTTGTCCATTTCGAAACATGTGCTTTGCATATGCACAGCCAAGATATTTTTACTTTTATTGCTTTTTTATATTTTTTCAAGGAAATATTCATGTTTCTTTAATTGCTTTTTTTATTTTTTGTGGAAGTTTTGTGTGATTGTTACCATTTTGTTGGGAAATACCTGTACTGTAAAACCTCTTTTTACGCTGCCTCCTTTTATGCTCCCTCTTTTTGCGCCGCTCTTTTTAGGTTCAAAATTCCAAATAACGCTCCCTATTTTTACGCCCTATCGGAGCGTTTCGGAGCTTGTTTCCAGATGCTCTAAGTACCTACTGCAGGTGTTCTAGGAACAGAATTGAAGCTTGCATGCGAAATGGTATTACCTGTTGTCATAGGTTGTAGGTAGCCTACGAACTCCATACAGTCAAGGTCTGTTGATCAACCTTCGTAATGGAGGCAGTTATTGAAGAATAACCAAGTTGTGTGACCCCTTCTTGGTATATGTTTGTATTCCAAGCAGTTCATGTTGTTGTCGTGGGATCCAGGTAGTCTACGAACTCAATGTCTGGGGATCAACCTACGTAATGGAGGCATTTATTGAAGAATGAACAAGTTGTGATATCACTTCTAAATATTTGTTTGTATTCCAAGTAGTTCTTGATGTTGTCATTGATGCCAGGTAGTCTACGAACTCCATAGAGTCAAGGTCTGTTGATCAACCTTCGTAATGAAGACAGTTATTGAAGAATGAACAAGTTGTGTAACCCCTTCTTGGTATATGTTTGTATTCCTAGTAGTTCTTGTTATTGTCATGATTTCCAGGTAGTCTATGAACTCCATAGAGTAAAGGTCTATGGATCAACCTCCGTAATGGAGGCAGTTATTGGAGAATAAACAAGTTGTGTGACCCCTTCTTGGTATATGTTTGTATTCCAAGTAGTTCTTCTTGCTGCTGTGGGCTCCAGGTAGTCTACAAACTCCAAGAGTCAAGGTCTGTGGATCATCCTCCATAATGGAGACAGATATCGAAGAGTGTACAAAATGGGTGAACCCTTCTTGGTATATGTTTGTATTCCAAGTTGTTCTTGTTTTTGTTATTGGTGCCAGGTAGTCTACGAACTCCATAGAGTCAAGGTCTATAGATCAAACTCCGTAATGGAGGCAGTTATTGGATCAAACTCCGTATTGGAGCCCCTTCTTGGTATATTTTTGTATTCCTAGTAGTTTTTGTTGTTGTCGTAGGCTCCAGGTAGTCTACGAACTCCATAGAGTCAAGGTCTATGAATCAACCTCCGTAATGGAGGCAATTATTGTAGAATGAACAAGTTGTGTGACCCCTTCTTGGTATATGTTTGTATTTCAAGTAGTTCTTGTTGATGTCGTAGGCTCCTATTCTATGCGTCAATTGCAAAGGTTCACGGTCATCCAGGAAAACCCTGGAATAGGCCTTAAGATCTACACGCGTAACCAGGAATCTTTCGCCTTGTTTCAAAAGTGGTACAACCGCTTTGGGGTACATAGAATAGAATGCGTCCATTGCAATGGTTCACGGTCACCCATGAAAACCCCGGAATAGGCCTTAAGATCTACACGCGTAACCAGAAATCTTTAGCCTTGTTTTAAAAGTGGTACAACCCCTTTGCGCGTGTAGATATTAAGACCTGTTCTAGGGTTTTCTTGGATGACCATGAACATATGCAATGGTTGCATTCTTTCCAATGTATCACAAAACACAGGTCCAAGCTCCAGGAAGTTCTCGAAAAACTTCAAATACTTGAAAATTATAATGAACGTCTTACTGTGCGTCATCAAGGATCTGCACCACTTACGATTTCTTGATTTCTTCGCGTACCAAGAACATCTTAAGGCCTCAGCACTAAATCAATTGGACGACCATGATAACGAGAACAACTTGGACGACGCTAATACCGAAATTGGTAAGAGACACATTTTAAGACTAAAATTGAGTTAAATATCAAACATTGCGTACCTAAAGAATTGCAAACTTTTTTTACGCTCCAAATTCCAAATAGCGCTCCCTCTTTTTACGCTCAAAATTCCAAATAACGCTTCCTCTTTTTACGCCCTAAATTAAAAATAACGCTCCCTCTTTTTACGCTCTGATTCACGCTCTCCCGTTTTGGGCGCAAAAAATGTTTTGCGGTTGTGGGGAATAAAGTGAGCTTGAAAAAAGCATTTGCAGTTTTTGGTTACATTGATAAATAAAATAGAATTTAAATAAAATAAAATGATAACAAATTTGAAATTCTTTCGTAGTAGGCATTTGAAATGCCAGCATGCTAAGAAGCTAATGAGAAGAAATTTCAAATTGAATCTCAGTAGGCTGACAGGGAATTCTTGATTGTTAGAAGGGGACAAAGAAAACAAATGAAGATCATTCAGTGTTCGTTTTTTGAGGCGTGAACACGCCATTTGTTTGCAAGTGTCCAACGTTTATTTTCAACAACAAAAAGCAAGTTGGAGAACGGATTTGCTTGGCTACGACAGCGGTATCAGGAAATTATCCATATAAATTTTAGTGTCCGAAATATGTCTAGTACAAGCAGATACTGCCTTGTTTTAGTGTTGCTGGAAGCAATATTATGATAATTCTAAGGACAGGCGAAGACAGACACACTACAGTTGTCAAAGCATACTGTTCTTACAACGAATGGTGCCGTCAATGATCATCATAAAATAATTCTACAAATCTTCCAGACAGATATGATTTAAAGCATTATGACAAACAATTTTATAATATTGCAATCATTGAGCAGCCTAATAAATCGTTTCAGTTGGTAATTATTTTGTTGAATTGCCCGATAGCCCATCCAGGACGATGAAAGCCAAGCTATCTATGCCATCACCCCTTTGCACATATTTTATAAAATCCTTCCCTCAATTTTAATTATCTAAAAAATCTTCAACCCGCAAACCGTTCAGTTGAGTGGAAGCAATTCAATTTTCGGAAGGCAGCTTTTCACCAGCTGCTGAATGCATTAGATTTTCACCCGACCCGATAGAAGTTTTCGTTGGGTTACCAACGATGAAAGCGGAAGCAAAAAGCGATGGGTTGGTTAGTCGGTGGATCATCCTTTTATAGACAGAATAATCACTCTAGGCATTTGGTGGAGTGAAAATATTGAAGTAACCACAGCCTGCTCTCTACTATTTTCAGACGAACAAAACAAAGCAGATCAGGCATCTGCTGAAATTTATTATTTCTCATGAACGAAATCCTTTTAAAGCATAACCACATCTTTAAGTTATTTGAGCTTATCACAAATAGTGGTTTTAATTATAGTAAAAAATCTAAGAAATAATGAAAATATCAAATGTTACCGATTTGTTTGTATTGTTTATTAGAAGTCCATCTTTATGCAATTATGCATTTATTGAAAGAAAACATCATTTTAAAATAAACATGTTTAAACACAGCATTTCTAAAATGACCTCATAGTGGTAAACCAAATATCCACCGGATACAGCAGCGTGGCGGTTGAACATGTTCGAATATAGTGGCAAGGACGAGCCACCGAACCAAAAAACCAAACAGGAAACAATAATAAATAGCACCCCCGCGTAACTTATCATACAAAATTTCCGTTTGAACATGCAAACATACACATACAGATAAACACATAAACCAAATGCAGCATAACCTTGTACCCCTCGTATAGTCGCAATCCCCAGCCAGAAAAAAAATTGATTCATGTTTGCAAGCGCCAAAATTCAAACAGCAAATCGCCGCACAAGCACACATTACGTCTCGTTTCCGCCAAATGAAGCTGCTCGTCCCCCGACCGACCGTTGGTGGGAGGTCTGGGTGGTGTTCGAATAACAGCCGAACAGAACGGCTCGCCGCGCTGGGTGTGATGATAACGAAATGAAATACGATTATCGTTTTGTTTTTTTATGTCTACAGATTTACGGGTAGAGCAAATGATTGAATCGTGCATGACAATATTGAAATCGAACTCTAATTTATTGTAGACATTAAAGGGCAAAACAAAGCGGGAAATGTGAGGAAATTGCTTTTAAAATCCGTTATGAACTCTGTCAGATGATTCAGTGGTTATTATAAAGTTACGCATGTAAGAGATAAGATTACATAATGTTAATCAGATTTATTAGTAAATTAGTAAACCTATAGTAGCTACCTATTCGTCAAATTCCGAATGCAAATGGAGACGCATGGTACCTACATATGTATGTTCCGGCTACAGCAACCTACAGGTCGTTTTTCTACATCCAACCAGGAGATGTCAGATTTAAAACTATTTCTGCTTTACTCACATGCATCTACTGTATAGTAACTTGGCATATATAACAATAGTATAGACTGGACCACAGATAGTCCAGTGTATATCGCTTGGAAGAAATTGAAAATATTATTCACACTGGTATTTATGTAGATTCATCATGTAAAATAATTTTTTATTACACCCTGGTTCAAAAATGGTAACTTGACTTAGAAACCTCGCGGTAAATAACTGTGGAAGTGCTGAATGGACACTAAGGAGCGAGGCGGCAATGTCCCAGTGGGGGACTATCATAAAAAAAACTCCGAAAACAGTGCTATGTAGGGTCTAACTCGAAAACAAAAGTCAAAGCATCTAAAACGCACCGAAAAAGCCTTCAATCTCAGCTTGCAGAGCAGAACTTCGATTCGTAAATTCAAACTTTTGCCACCGCATTTACCCGTAACTCACCCCCTTTCTACGGCTGCAAGGATTGATACCAAACCAATTGAAATAGTTGATAGTTTTGTGGCGAGGAAACGATAAATAGGCACTGAAAACAAAGTAGCAACAAACTCGGTCAAATATTTATGGAACTTGTCGATTCTGAGGTTCGGTAGCAATGAAATGACAATAGCGTTATTCGTAAGCACAGCACAGCAGATTGTGTTAGAATTTATAAAATTTTATTCCTTTAAGCATTACATTTAATGACCAATACACAAATGTAGGTAGCTGAAGCCACATGTAAGTTTCGCATTTCAAAAGAGTGACGGTAGTTTGCACGTACCGTCGTTCGGGGTGACATTGGGCCTAGGGGGTAAGATTGGGCCAAAAACGAGAAATGTTTCAACTCCTAATATCTCAGAAACTGTTACGAATTTTGATGAAAACTTCAAACGGTTCGAAATTATATTAAAATTCACGTCTAGGAAATCACAAAACAAATTCCAAGAACTAATTGTGCTCGTACGATAATGCTTGGAATTTGAATGTAAAACTATTGAGCGAATGAACCCGTATTAAAATAGTGTCAGTAATGCCCCACAAATCTATTACATAACTAGTTTTTAGATCGATGGATACCTGGTTATCATGTTACGATAATCTGTTGTTGTTTTATCGAATTTTATTAAAATTTATATAACGGTTCTGGTTTTTCGTAGCAACGAGCAATGCACGCAAAAAAGGGGTAAGATTGGGCCAAGATTTCAGTTGATTTGCCTTACATAGTTGGTAAGAGCCGTAATGTAGGCAATTATTTTGAATGAACGATTGAATCAAAAGATATTTTAGTTACTAGATAAAGATTGTCGCTGTCGTCGCTGTCCGGAACATCTTTTGCTGGCGAGGATAGGGGAGCTAAATGTCAAAGAAGGAAAATCCATACGATTTGACAGGTATGTACCACACATGTTTCGGACAGCAGAACAAAGGGAACAGTAGCGACAATATTTATCTAGTAACTAAAATATCTTTTAATGAATCGTTTCATCGTCACCGCTGAACTATTTCATTTGGCCCAATGTCACCCCCTGTGCGGGGTGAGAATGGGCCAATTTTGAACAACATATAACTTTGAAGAATTTCCATAATTCATTATTTTTTCCCCAAACAGCGGTAAATTTATTATTCAAGCTTGTACCAAACTAATTGAAACTTGATTCCAATGTTAACTACTAGAGCTGTGTAACATTTACTTGGAGCATACCACATTTTGGCCCAATGACACCCCCGGTTGGCGGTAGTTCTGAAGGAATCACAACAAGCACTACCCTTCTTCTTTTTTTAGTGTAGCCTAAAGCGTGGATGACGATTTGATTTGTGGAGCTTCTTCTCACGCCAGGGATGCCTTAGATAGGGGGATTGATTATAATTAATAAGTTTAGACATGCAAGCTTTTTAAAATGTCATTCGCCCGAAAAAAAAAAACAAATTATCGTGCATAGTTGATGATAGGAAGCGTTAAACGGATCCCTGATTCAACAGGTGAACATTTGCATCAACAGTTATCCATTCAAATGAATATTATATCTAGCATACGCTAAACTTTGATAACATAAAGATATTTTTGCTTCACACTAAACGGGGCTCTTTCGGGAGAACAGATAAACAGAAATCGAAGTTAATTGCTTAGAATGGAGATTCATGGTACCTATTAGTCACCTGCCGTGGATATTTGTTTGAAGAACTCAATGATCTTATGCCCGAATCTTTCATTTTCCTGTGGGGCACAATTGTGCATATATGGTACATTTTATTACCTTTAAGTGAGGTCTTGACCGCATGATGGAATGAATCTATTATATGGTACAAATAAAAACAAGTTATGGGTGCAAATTTTATTATTTATGGGTCAGCTTTTTTTTTCCATGATACTATCTAATTTTATTTTATGGTACAATTGTTATTTTTTATGGGTAAAATTCTAAGTTTTACCGGTACACTCCCCCCCCCCTATTATGGAACGCTTAACGATGTTCTCGACATTCAATTTCTTCTATAACGCCACAAAATCAACCAATTGTAGATATTCATGCATAGATACCATCATTAGGATCTATATATTTTTTTCTTTGAGCAAGGGTGAACGGAAATCTGCAACCAGACACCTGAGGAGGTTAACTCAGGTAGTTTGAGGATGGATATGTCATGTAACTCTTACCAGACCCACTAAAACCAAAACCCTTTCGCCAGTCCTTATCACCGGTACGCAATTAAGCAATATATCAGGGGGGGCTATTGAGAACGCTCACGCCTATGCTAACACACTCGACGTTAATACACACAACATCGACTTCAAGGGTGCTAACCTCACAACCCGTGACATGATTTTATCACCAAACCTAATTCATGACAGGATTTTATGCCAATGATGCCCACTGGCATGCATAATCGACGTGGTTCGTGGAATTGAGCTTATCGTTTATTATCACGCCCAGATGCTTAAGAGACCTCACGGAGCTAACTGTGCAGGTTCTTACTCTTATCCTCGCTTGCTGCAACCCATGGCGATTATGCACCATCACAACTTCTATCTGTTGATGTGCAAGGCACAGCCGCCTCGAGTTGAGCCATTTCTCTACTCTTCGTCATCCACAAAGCCTTCAATTTTTACACCGGCCGAGAGACTTAAGCGTAATACTCCGTCGTACATGATATTCCACAGAACCGGTCCGAGGATCGATCTCTGTGGAACACCCGCTGATACTTCGATCGACTTCTGACCAGCATCCGTCTCGTATATCAACACCCTATTCTGAAAATATCTTTTCAGTATCCTGCACAGATAATCCGGAACCCTCAAACGGTGCAGGGAATCAGCAATAGCTGCGCAGCTACCGCCCAAGTAACAATTTCCATGCTTCTTGGATTTATCTAATTCTTTTTGCAGACTTAGGATATCAATCACCAAGCTAATTGCTAAGTTTTATTGGCGTTCTTATTGCTATCAATAAACCTCTCATAAATCTGCTTCAAAAAGCTCCAAACGTCAAATGCCTATTGACCATATGAACATATCTATGGTTGTGATAAAGAGCGTAATAAATCCAATTTTTAACGCTCGAATAAAGCTCAAATTTTTGGTCATAATGTGGTCAAATGAATAACCCCCATAAGAATGTTTGCATTGCGAAGAGTTTATGACGGTGTTTAATAAAAGCGAAAATTTTCTGATCAAATTCCATGATGGCCTGAAGTTGAAATTGAAGTAGCATTTCGCAGTCAGTAACTTATTTCATTGAAATTCATGATTTAATGACATTTTCACCACGTACCATACTTTTTACCATACCATACTGATAAATAATTTTATTTATTAATAATTTAGGCAAAAGTACTAATCGATTTAGTGGACATCCTAGGTGTTGTGGTGATGAATATTTTCGATTTATTTCCTTGAATTACGTTATACTGCCGGCGCGTGGTGTACAACGTTATTTTTTGCCAGCTTTGACCATAAAGTTAGACGCGCACTTCCTTTCAGTTGTACTGAATCGAAAAAAAAAACAACCTGAAAAAAATATTATTTTGTTGTCATCATCATAACTTCCACCAACAATCCATTTTGTTATTATTTTTCTGCAAAGTTTTGTTTCTCTTTTTTCAGAGCAACATTATGACAGCTGCCGCAGCCAAATTCCCTTTTTTGCGGGTGGTTTAAAAAGGGTTTCTAAATGCTCTTATAATGGGTTTATAGTGGTTATCTGGAGTGGGCCACTTGGCAATATCTTACTCTTATAGTGGTCATCAGAAGGTTGCCGTGTATTATTCGGTTTTATTGTTAGATCTTATAAATTGATCTTGAAAACCATTCCTAGAGCGGAATAAAACTTGAAATGTTACTTGGGCGTTGTTTACATCAAGTGTAATCAATGCGCAGTACCTGATATCTCGCCTATTCAAATCTCTCGCTATCTTAGCCGTATCCGTTAAGGATCGAATTGCTTCGATGGTAGAACGATCCTTACGGAAACCATACTGGTTGCTAGATAAGCCACCAGCATACTCTGTATAAGCCGACAATCTATTCAGGATAACCCTCTCTAGCAGCTTTCCAGCTGTCTCGAACAGGAAATTGGTCTGTATGCCGAAGGATACCCGAGCAAAGGCAGATAACTGAAATGATATCAAACTGATAACAGGATTAGTTATCCTTATTATCATCTTGATATTTAGTTATCAATCATGTGATTAACTGATAACTGAATAATAACAAAATGTATTATCAATACAAATTGGGTATTTTCTTCTCAATTTCGCGTCGTTCAAATATCGGGCTAAGCATTCTATTTCTTCAAGCATATTGTCCAGCGCATAAAAAAATCTACTTTATTTTTCGACGCAACCAAAAATAAGCAACAGATAGTCGCCTACGACATACCTGTAGCAAAAAAGCTACTTTGATAATTTTGAATAATTTTGACCGCCACGTGGTGGTTTGTAGCGATGAATGCCAGATCTGTAGAAGCCTTGAAAAAATGATCATGAAAGATATCATTATGTTGCAAGGCGCAATATTAACTTCTGCTAAATGTACCCGGCCTATGCTATGAATAGCGTGACAAGAGCTGTTTCCAAACACTGAACTGAAATTTTCATCTAAGCAGACTGTGATTTTCCTCGTTACTAACGATATCTACTAATTTGTTTATTTCTCTGTTAACGAAGGAATTTCCACAAAAGTTGAAATTTTCCTATTTGTTTTATACTATGCTTATTTATTTTACTTTCATTCCAGGTGTCGTTGAATAATGCAATATGTATCTGAAAACCAAGCGTTGTAGTTTAATAAGTATTTAAAATGGCCTTGCAGCTCCCGGAACATATGATCCAAGGGCATGTGCTCATTCAGGAACGGTGAATAGTCTTGACTAACCGCAATATAATTCGTCTTGGGATCCACAGTGCTTATGTGTATGGGGATGCGGAAAATTTAACTGGAAATGTCGGATAATCAAGAAATTTCAACGACTTGGTGTGTTGTGGAAAAAACAATCATGCTCGCACTTTAGTCGATTTAGCAATGTGCTCAACCAAAGACTAATTGTTCGACTATTGACAGTTTAAACCTTGGTTTGAACGCAAACGAGCTAGATCATCTGCAGTTAAACCTCCAATAATCGATGTTGAAAGGTCGGTCGACTCATGGGAATATCGAGATGTGAAATAGGAGATCCTTTGGAAGGTAATTGAATGGACCATCACAGTAGCCCAAAAAATATGTTTAACTAGTCGAGCCGGAAGACATTGTAACCGAAAATGCGCATTGTGGACTAGGTACCCATACGAAATTTTCATACGAATCCTAATTCCGCGTGGCCATGGCCCCGGGCTTCCACATAACCTTATTTACCAAAATCAACCTTTTTCGTACATTTAGGGCCCCCTGAAAACTGTCCGGCCCTGGATCCACCAAACCGCAACAATTTTTCATGGATTAATTCTTTCTGAGATCAGCAGTGTTTATGTTTATATATGCATATGTTTATATATGCATAATTGAAATCGATTTACAGCTGCTACCAACCTAACGATTGATAATATAAGAGAGAAAAACTAACTTAAGCCTATTATTTAATTGGCTACAACTGAAAACAAAATGTAGTCAATAAAAGGACGATGAACCGTATTTATCCTAATTGATTGCCGATTCGCTATTTTGAATTAAATTCATTTCGGTTATCATTTTTGTTATGTTGACTTGTAATTCAACCAGAATGATAACAATTCTAGTTATCAATATAACTGGATAATTAAGTTTGTTATCAATAAGTTATTCTGCTTTGCACTCTGTCCAGCCGACTGTTATTTACATAAATGGTTATATGGTATCATGATTTGATTATAAATAGTCTTCAGTGAATGCAAGATTGTAGAAAGCATAGTGCTCTTCCCTCCTGCTCTTCAAGAAAGCGTAATTGGGTGAGTGCCTAGAGACGGCGCCGTACAATCATTCGATTCGAGTTCTAATCCCAGTGAATGCTAACATTTTTTTCAATGCGTAACGAAGTCGGCAAAGAAGATTTTACTATTTTGGTCGATAAAACAGTGATGGCTGATAACTAAATAATAACTAAATTAGTTATTTGAGTGAATAACATGTATAACAAAATGTGTTATCAATTTGGTAGCAGTGATAACCTAATTTGTTTTCAGGTAGTTATTTCAGGAACAAAATTCTGGTATCATTTTTGTTATGTTGGCTGTTAATTCAGCCAAAATGATAACAAGTTCAGTTATCAATATGTTCGATAACCAGATAATAGAATTTGTTATCAATTAGTTACTCATTTTTGCTCGGGTATCCCGGCTCTTTACTTGGCTTCGGTAATAGCATCAATTTTTGCCGTTTCCAGCGATCTGGGAAGTTTCCTTCGTCCATGCATCTTTGGAGGCACCTCCTGAACATATCTGGATCAGCAAGAATAGCATGTCTAAGGAGCAGGTTTGGAATGTTATCCGGGCCTGGTGAGCTCCTCGTTAGTCACTAGTGATACAACGTCGACTGACTCGAACGGTGTACCGGGCCAGTTCGATGATTCATGTCTCGGAAACAACCCTTCGACTATTCTGGCCATCATCTCCGGGGATTTCTCAGGAGGCGTGCTGTTAGTCCTAGCCATCACCATCCTGTATGCGTCTCCACATGGATTGTCGTTCGCCATCCTGCACAGCTGTTCAAAGCAGGCTCTCTTACTACATTTAATCTCGTAGTTCAGCGCGTAGTTCAGGGCCCTCCTTAGCCGTGCGGTAAGACGCGCGGCTACAAAGCAAGACCATGCTGAGGGTGGCTGGGTTCGATTCCCGGTGCCGGTCTAGGCAATTTTCGGATTGGAAATTGTCTCGACTTCCCTGGGCATAAAAGTATCATCGTGTTAGCCTCATGATATACGAATGCAAAAATGGTAACCTGGCTTAGAAACCTCGCAGTTAATAACTGTGGAAGTGCTTAATGAACACTACGCTGCGAGGCGGCTCTGTCCCAGTGTGGGGATGTAATGCCAATAAGAAGAAGAAGAAGTTCAGAGCTCTGCTCGCTGTTTGGAACACCCTGCGTCTGCCGACTTTTTCAGCGTCTGATCTGGCACGTCGCAACCTTCTTTTAGCTCGAAGACAGGTTCTACGAAGATCTCCAATTGTGTCTGATCACCAGTACGCTGCCCGAGCAACACTAACTAACTAACGAGCCCGAGTAGCTTATATATGACCAGATTCAGTCGCAATTAGGATGCTGCAACCTGATTCACTTGACTTGTGCTGCTTGGGTGATTGTCGATTTCTGGGAGGTTTGGTCCTCCAAGTCATCGTCACATCGCATGCACGGGTTAGTACATCGATTAACTCATCGCCACTTAATCCCGTTGTTCGTCTCTCCCATCGTAGTGATTCCTCCAAGAGTTCTGCGTTGAACTGCAAGGTGCGCCTTCCTAGTTCGGCTTTGCCGATCCGCCTTGTGTGACGGGGGTATACCATACGAATTTCCTGATGGTCACTGGAGGTATTCCCATCATGAACCTTCCATTCTGGTTCCACCGCCCAACCCGCGCTGCAGAAGGTCACATCGATACATGAATCCCCACTCGATCCTCTGAACGTTGGCACTTAGTCTTCGTTCAGCAGAACTACGTTCAATACCGCTAGCGACTCTAGAAGGGTATGACGTCTAGCGTAGGTGAACCGGGGCGGGGAGCGGTATGGATCGGACAGCAAGGCTACATCAGCTTTACACTCAGTAACCGACTGTTGTAGCAGCAGTTGAGCCGCCTTGCTGTGGTTTAGGTTTAGCTGTGTTACCTGCGTGTCTGGATCCTTCTAGAGGCCGGACAGGCCTGAACACCGGTAAGGTGTCTGTTGTGTGTATCCGGGGGACAGATCAGTCACCTTGGTGCAGCCTGAAAGGTGCGAGCTTGGTGGCACCAACGGCATAGTGTACTGCGATCAGGGCCTTCACAATCATGAGATTTATGAACGTTGCCAAGACACTTGAAGCAGGCCTGAATCGGTTGGCTCATGCTCAGCGGGCATTCTGACCAACCCACTTTCAGTTTAGCCTTATCCTTTACATATTTGAGGTTATGGCTTTCAGTCTTCTTATGCTCAAAAACGGGTTTTACGTTTTTATCCGACGTTTCGGTTACATATATTGTACCTTTATCAAGGAGTTAACTAAGTCCCGTTTTATAGTTACATTGTGTTAGCATAGAACGTTTTGTCTCAACTTTATGTTAAATCGCCCCCTCTATTTTTCGGTAGGGGCTGCGAAATTTGAATTCATCCGGGCACCAGGAACTATCGTGTAGTACTTTTTAGCGCCACTTCTATTATTCTATGAATAGACAATGCAACAATAAAACCGGGCTTAGTTAACTCCTTGATAAAGGTACAATATACCCGACTAGAAGAGCATAACAAAAATTGAGCACAATTTTAACATATTATGATATTTATAATTTATTTTGATACAATTTTGTTCTCAGTAGCCATTATCTTTCAAATGTTGTAACAGGATTATATCATAATATGATTTGAAACATGCTTAACACCGAATTGCCCAATAGTAGGCAATTAAAATAGATGTAGCAATAAGTCTTCCACCCATATAGGTATCACAACGCTGATATAATTTGAGAAGGTTGCCTTATTTGTTATGTTGTTAATTTCATGTTCTCGAAAAATATTCTTGTTCAGACAAAAACAAAAAAAATATGATTGTTGATCACAATATTGAGACCTATCACGACCTGTAAAAATTCCAACTGCACAGAAACAATATATTTTGTATCTGATTCTGTTATAAATTTCTAACAGAATATGTTATTTTTATGATAAAATTGTAACAAAATTTGATAGTTTTTTGTTTCCAGTAGTGCAGTTTTTGATAGAAATTTAGTTATTTTAACAACATCCAGCACCATGTTTCTAACAAATTTTGTTATAAAAATTTAGTATAACTTAATAACATAGTATGATATAATTTTAATATGACCTTCTAGTCGGGTATGTAACCGAAACGTCGGATAAAAACCCATATTAATCCACCTACAGTGAGATTTTGACCCTTCCTTAGTTATAAGGATTTTTTTTCCAGACTCCAGTATTTAAACCGAGATAAAACTACTCAGCTTCCCACGGTGATTTACCGTGAAGCTGACAAAATAATTGCCTACCCAAAGGCGGATGTCATGGGTTGAGTGACAACTCAACGAATGATAACGTACTGTACTTCATGCTGCCTATCTATAAGGCCCTCGTCGGGTTGAATAACTATTGTGACATGGTTAGTAACTATCGTAACGGTGGTTTCATATCTCGGGTACTTTTTCAAAACGGCGTATGTCGCAAATTGTAAACAAACCCGTTTTTAACAGCATATGGCATTAAATTCATCTAAAAATGTGTATATCTTCAAAGCTACATGAAAATGTGTTTTTAAAAATGTAAATCAATTTTTTTCAAAACGGTGTAACATCATTGTTGAAAATATTGCACATACACCGCTTAGCAGAAAATGTACTTTAAAAAGTTTTTTCGAACAACTAAATAGTTTAAAACATGCGTCTGCTTGTACTTTTTCATCACTGATTTCAAAATTAAACATGTTGCTTGAATATTCTGATTTTCGTTAAGAAAAACATTTTACGTTGTTTTTCTGCAGCAAATGTTGTTACGTCGTGTTGTAAGTGTTGCAATTTTTTTGTCGCATGTGCGTGAAACATTTCAACTTGACGCAACATTTCGACGTAACAACAATGCAGCGTACGGAGCAGCGTAACATTTCGACGAAAGTAGCATGACCTCGGTCATGCTGACGTATCAAAACGACGTATGTGATTTATCTGTTGCAGAACGTTGTAACATATATTTTTATCAAAATAACTGAAATGTTCACACGCAGTGCAGATTTCAGGGTCAGTGACGATGAACCTTTTCATAATGTATCGTTGAGGTGTATTCAATTGCAATAAAAATGTTTAGTTTCTAAATAGGAATAAAAATAAATTCTGAAAACTTCCAAGCTCATTTTCTCAGCTTGATCAAAATGTTACATACGCCGATTTGAAAAAGTTCCCGAGAATATATTGTACTCGTAATTTCCAGAGACCTCGATATTAATTAATCCAGAACTAACTAAATCAGTCATTGATCTGAGCGAAACTCAATAGCGTTCAATAATAACACATATTTCGCCTTATGGATGCCTAATTTGCTAGAACTAAACTTGTTCAATACCTTAAAAATGAGCGAGATTTTTATGGTAGTAAATTTCAGAATTTGCACACATACGCACACATACATGCAGACAAGTGATCTATTAGTGTCTCAAAACATGCTCACATTTGCTATCTAGCTTCCACTGAAGAAATTTTTGAAATCCCTTTCAATTTTTACGTTTTTTGCTTTTCTGAGAAGATTTTCTTGTACATGCTTCTATATGTTCCTAAATTAAAATCATTTGTTTCTTTGAAACAAATCAGAAAAATAGGCATAATTCCATGTCATATTATTTGTTATAATTATATTTTCAATGTCAAAGTGTATTTGTTTAAAATACCATACATTTTATTTTATAATTCACGAGATTTCTTGATAGATCAATACGTAACACACCTGCGTAACGCATACAAAGTGAAATTATAGACACTTCCGAAGGAAGGGTCAAAACGTAAAACCCGTTTTTGAGCATAAGAAGACTGAAAGCCATAACCTCAAATATCACCATCATAGTCGATCTCTCCTAGAAACTTATCCATTACCTTCTCGGCCTTAGCTTTTGCTTTGCGAACCGCAGATTCTTGGATCTCGACATTGCACTGATCTCCCAGTGCGTCGACCAGGTCTCTGGCATCGGTTACTTCATCCACTGGATATTCGAGACTGGGCATAAAGCTCTTACTTGAACCCCATCACCCAGGACCTCCTCCGTCAGCTTTTTGTACTCAGAACTCCTCTGAGCATCATCCCGCTTGAAGACGAGAATTATCTCGCCTTTCCACGTCCTTCGGATACAGTTGACATCCCCTCCAAGGCGTTAACTCTCATGGCCTTCAAGACTTCGGGTAGCTTTTATCGTCAGTCTTGACGATAATCGCCTCACCTCTGTCTTTGCGCTTGCCACTGCCATTGGATGGCGTACCCTGGGCTCTACCCTTCTTAGCAGTAGTGCGCACCGTTCCAACTGTCGCATTCTTCGCGGCCTGCTTGCAGCTGACTCCTCCTCGCCTTTTTGGAGTCCACGACCTCCCTCCAGGGCAAATCTTCTTCCCGGCGAGTTTCAGTGGTCCACGCTGGTAAAGGCACTGGTCTCTCCGTCTTGGTAGGGCAGGCATTCCGCTCGACCTGCTCCCGTCTTTCCCGCTTAGGAGCTGCTGACTTCTCGGTATCTACTTTCAAGTCCGCCTCCTCCGTAACCTTACTAAGCTTCGGAGTCGCCCCTGTCACGGCTATCCGCCTACGGTCTCCGCCAGCCGAGATGAATCCTTGATTCAGCCTTCTCTTTTTTTATAGAGGGATGAAGGCAACTCTGTTTACAGACACCTGAAATTATCACTCAGGGAGTGGGGTTGGCGCGAAAGGCAGAAGGCCAGACCGCCGGACCCACTAAACCCACCCAAGTAACAGAGGGTTACTTGAGTTACCCTCTCTTCTGATGCCCTGTCCCCCCCCGGCACTACCTTACAGTATTACTTCTGTGGGGGAAAGCAGTACTGAAAGTACTCTTCCCAAACCGACACCTTTCACAATGCCTCTCTTCGATGTTTTGTTCTACGTTTGAGGCCTTTGGCTCCCTTGTTGATGACAGCAAGCACACCAAAGCGTTGAGCCCTTGAGCCCTTTATTTTTTCCTTGTGTCATTCAGCACCACATCTATTTTCTTTTTTAAGGGCCATTTAGCTCTCAACGTACTCGCAAGCTACTTAGATAGTCCCCGGCGGCGGATATATCCTACTCCGACGGGGAGTACCCCGGCGGCGGAAGCGCCCTAGATACCGACGATACGCATCCGTGGAAGGCTGTTTCATTACCAACACTACACCTTCACCTGGTTAGCATGTTCAAAGATCCGCTCAAGTCCTACGCACATTCTCACTTCAACGGATGACCGGATGAATGCCGAGGTCAGACCAAAGATTCCGGGTGGAGATAGCTTTCGGTTCAGTGGTGCCCAGACGACCCGAAGCCGGTGCATTTGCGCGCCACGATCTACTCAACTGGTCCCCGACGGTGGACCTAGCCTACTCCGATTAACCGATTTCCCATGCACTGCGCCTTTTAGCTTCTTGCTTTACTTTTTTTTTATAACTCCTACGGGGAGTTCCCCGACGTTGGAAGCTCCTCCGTAACCGACGACCCGTCTCAACGGCTGACCGGACGAGTGCCGAGGTCAATCCAAAGATTCCGGGTGGAGATGACTTCTGGTTCAATGGTGTCCCGACGACCCGGAGCCGGTGCATTCGTACCCCACGATCTACTCAGCCGGTCCCTGGTGGTGGGCCTAGCCTACTCCGATAACCAAGTTTCGATTACATTGAGCTACTCAGCTCTCACTTTATTCGTTGAGCCATTTAGCTCCCGGCCCGGCCACGATCGCGAATGATTCGGATAGTCCCCGACGGCGGATCTAACCTACTCCGACGAGAAGTTCCTCGAAAGCGGGAGCTCCTCCGAAACCGGCCGTTTCGTCACGTTCTGAGGCTACGCGCGGTAGCTGGCGCTGGCGTTTCCATTCATTATCGACATATATATTTACGACTTCCGCGGCGGAGTACTCATGATCCGCGCTATCTGTATAGGCTACCTGCTGCTGCTCTATTCGCCAACTTCGTTGTAGGATGTCGGCTAACCTGGATGTCGCTCTTGCGACCGCTCTCCACTGTTCTGAGTTCTGGCACATTTTTATGACGATGTTATAAAACCGGGGACATGTGAACAGTATATGTTAAGCCGTTTCTGTCACGTCTGGGCATTGCGGACAGGCGGGAGAAGCCGCGTGTCCGAACCTGTGTAGGTACCAGCTGAAGCATCCGTGGCCTGTTAAGAACTGGGTCAAGCCAAAGTTTAGCTCTCCATGAGGTCTGCTAATCCATGCCGACACACTTGGGACTAGGCGATGGGTCCACCTTCCTTTAGCCGAGTTGTCCCACTCCCTCTGCCATTTGGCTACCGTTGCTGCCTTGATATTCCTTCGAGCGTTATCGGTGCCCCTGAGGGCGTAGCACTCCTTGTCTTCCTCCACTTGGATAGGCATCATGCCCGCAAGTACACATGCCGCTTCGCGAGATACGGTGCGATATGCGCTGATGACTCTCAGGCACATTAGCCTATGAGTACTCTCCAGCTTTCGCACGTTGCAGTTTACGCTCAACGCCGATCCCCAGGCTGGACCTCCGTATCGTAGTATTGAAACCGCCACGCTTGCTGGAGCACACCCTAGAGCTGTTCGCCATCATCCTCGACAGTACCGTCGACGCGCGCTTGCAGACGTAGTCGACGTGACTTGCAAAGCCCAACTCATCGTCGAGCATCACCTCCAAATATTTTCTTGGAGTTTTCAAATTTTCTTGGAGTTTCAAAATTTCAAATTTTCTTGGAGTTTGTCGCAGCCGCCGACTCTAATTGTCGCCTCTTGAACCGATTTCCGGTTGTTAACGACTATCATCTCCGTTTTATGATGCGCCAGCTGGAGCTTCTTACAGCGCAACCATTCCTCCACTCGACTGATGGAATAGGCTGCAGTCAACTCGACCTCCTCGATGGATTCTCCGTTCACGGTCATGGTTACGTCATCGGCGAATCCCACTAACTTGACTCCTGGTGGGAGCTTTAACCTCAGCACGCCATCGTACATCACGTTCCACAGAAATGGTCCCAAAATTGGTCCCTGTGGGACACCTGCCGTGATAGTGGCCCTCACCAAGCCTCCGTCTGTCTCGTAGATCAATACTCGATTGGATTGAATTTCTCGATGCGATCCTTTATCACTTCCGCCGAGCATGTCCTTTGCGTTTATCTTCTAGCCGGGAGGCAGACTGCTCGAAGGGCTGCAATATGCTCGCTCCACCAGTATACCTGTGGTCGACAATTTGGTTGTAGGACGAGTGGCTCCCCGACTTCTTCTCTTTGGCTCGCTGCTTATCCTGTACCGAATAGCCAGATGGTCACTATGGGTATAACCATCGTTGACCCTCCACTGCAGGACACCGGTCAAACTTGGACGGCAGAATGTCCAGCTTAGCTAAGGCTTCTAGTAGCGTTTGCCCTCTCCGGTTAGTGAGGCGGCTTCTCCACTCCATCGCCCACGCATTGAAGTCCCCTGCAATGACAACTGGCTTGCGACCTGCCAGTTCTGATGTCAGCCAATCGACCATCTGGGTGAATTGTTCTATCGGCCACCTTGGCGGCGCATAGCAGCTGCACTCCATTTATCTTAGCTATAACTGCACCCTCCGCTCTTGTGTTTACCACTTCCTGGGTCGGAAATCTTCCCGTCGTACAAATCGCCGCTGATCTGGATCCGTCTGCTACCCATTTCCCGTTATCCGCGGGGATGCGGTACGGGTCCGACAGGATAGCTACGTCTGTTCTAGCTTCTGCTACCGACTGCCACAGCAACTTTTTTTTTAATCTTTATTATGCCACAGCAACTGCTGTGTTAAGCCCTTGGATATAATCCTTGCTGTTCTGACATTTTCTGATTTGTAGGGGTAAAATTTCTATTTTGTTGCGGCAAAAGTGCTATTATTCAATGGTACATAGTAGACTTTTTTGGGTATAATTTTGTTTATCTATGGCACATTTTTGTTTTCTAGGTATGCAAAAATTCTTTGCCCATGCATATACCAACTTTGAGAAACGTCTCAAATTAAATGATAGCCACCGCTACAACTAGTGAACGCAACTCATGACAACTAGACTATTTGCTCGGCTGCTAACCGGTCACTAGAAAAAACATCAACTGTCAATGAGGAAACTCCAAGAACCGGTTGAAATTGATGCCTTTCACCAGCGATTAAAGCATCAGTCTTTGCTGAAAAAGTTTCCGAATGTAAAAAAAAAACAAAAGCCGTTGGTGGAAAGGCATGTACCGTGTGCTACTAAGCTATCGAATGAACAGATGGCAGCTCGACAAGCCCTCTAAAAAGACTAACCCGTATTTTATGGCGAACCAGAGTTGTGGCCAATCTTCATTAGTAGCTATGAGTATGCCACGCAAGCGTACGGGTTCCCAAACTTGAATGACCCCAAGCGGCTACAAGACAATCTACAAGCGCACTCGAGACGGTGTGAAGCCGTCTTGTGCAGAGTCTATTCCAGATGTTATCGACGATTTGCGGCGTCTGTTCGGGACGTTGTTGACAAAGGTACGCAGCGCACAAGTTCCGAAAGTAGATCGTCTAGGATCAAGAGGAGAAATCCTGAACATCCAGAATCCAGAAATCCAGACATTTTCGCCTCACAACATACAAGGTTTGTGCCTTCTTAAAAGTTGAAGCAAAAGTTTCCCAGAAACACTTTGTCTAAGTCAGTCCATAGTTTTACTACTTTTGGAGATTTATTAAGTTTATGTCAACAAGCTATAAACATATTCGTTCATTATTGTGATATGGAAATTCTAATATCATCTTCCAAACTTAGACGTACATGTTCATGATAGAATTAGAGGCTAAAGTATATATTTGATAGTTCCGCCAGGATACGGCAGGCATTGTGATGATAATAATGTTCGTTCATCATAGAAGCACACGAGCATGTGGAGACGCATGGTGTATCAACCCATCAACTTCTTGTCGCAAATCTTTTTGAGCATAAATTTAAGTTTTATAATGTTCTGAATACCATCTAATTTTACGGGGAACTGAACACCTTTGAAGAAGCGCATTAGTTTACTGATGAAATGTCTGAAAGACAGGAGTAGGCTAAATCGCATAATAAGCTGATATTATCCGTCCGGGGACTTGCACCGTTGTAAAAAGTACACCACCTTCGAAAAAAGCACGCTTGTCGTTCACAGGAGTGGCGGGACTGCTTGAGTGATCCAGGACTATGAGAGTCCTGAAAGGTTAATAAAACACGATTCCAGCCACCGTGCATCAGTGGGAATAAATTCTCTGCTGCCTTCTTCTCCACCATTCAGATGTAGGTAGTGTAGTTTTCCTTCCTGTATTGTTGTTTTTTCCTTATTTCCCTTGGCGACGCTTTTCTGAGACTCTTCAGACTTCCTCTCGGTTTTTCCAATGGGTAGCGTTTATGGCTGATTTATTCGGGATATTAATCGAAGATGTTCCTACCACACTTAAGTGAGGAAATAGTTGAAAATAGAAATCCAATTGAGCACCTGGAAGTTCACGCGCACTACCTAAGTGTTGTGTAAGTCAAGATCTCCAAGATATCCAACAGGAGATTGGTCAGCTGAATAACGACAAACAGCTTGCCAAAATCGCGGACAGATACTTCAACACGGACGCGGTGGACAACAACTAAAAAACAAATGCTACCATATTTATAGAAGCTCCCCACGAACTCCTGCGTCACTTATGTAAGGTATTCGTTTTTTACCATTGTCTACTCGTGGACAAACATTGGTAAATCAATACCTAAACTTGGGTGCCGGCTTTAAAACTAAGAATTACAAGCGTATTGCTGCATGTTTACATGAGATAGTTAAATGCCCAAGGACACAATAATAATTGTAATTAGAAGTGTGGGTGTTTTTCCAACTTCCCACGTTCTCAGGTGTTAATGACGCGTTATATATCCATACATGCATACGACGTCGGAGGGCAATCACACGCATTTCAATGAAGCGAGCGATATGGTTACGTTGATGATAATAATAATGGTAGTGGAATGATGGTTTGTTCAACAGCAGCAGGTAGGGACATTAAACAAATAGTAAAATGAGCGTGAGAAGATCCGCGAAATCAAAACCAGGGCATGATAGAAGTACACATTTTGATATCATCTTCCAAACTTGGACGTACATGTTCATGATAGAATTAGAGGCGAAAGTATAGAATTGATAGTTCCGTTAGGATACGGCAGGCATGAAGAATGTTTTTATAGAAGTCAATTTGAAAGCGAGCAGAGGGCAATATTTGTGATGGCACATATCACACGACCTTCCTTCTGCCACACTGATATTCTTCCCACCCCCTTCATACGGGAGCTTGGCAAATGGAAATTTCATTTATCCGTGTGTATTAAAAACATGTATAAAGTTAAAGTACACTCCTTCAAATTTATTGATGATTCACACAGGGTAGTTTCAGATTTTTTTATTTAGTCTTCGGCCCTGCTTGAAGATGCCAGTTTGATTCACAGGTTTTTTTTTTTGTTATCGATACTTCATCACTCATACTTCAAGTCGAGTCAAGTACGAGGCGCTGAAGACGGCCTTACTGTTGAGGTTTAAATACGTATCTGTCAAGGCACAATCAAGTGGTAGAATTAAATGGAATTATACGAACTCGTCTTATGACAAGTAAGGACATTCCACTATAAGCTCAAAATAATTTTAAAACTTCTAAATAAATTGCAAATGCAAAAACAATTCAGAAACTTAATCAACTTTAGGCAAGACGAAGCTCGTCGGGTCTGCTAGTAATAGTAATAAAGTAATAGAAAAATAATTACGGTTTATAACACTATGGGCTTCTAAGCCTCCTATCAAAAGTTCGGTTTTGAACTTTTACGAAAAAGACAAAACTAATCACAGGCAACACGCTAGAAAAGATATCCACTCGTTGGCTCACACTCAGACATATCGCGGCAGGAAGAAGGCCGGCAGGCAGCAATTTAATTAAATTCCCCACAAAATTATGTTGACATCGTGAAAAATGCACGACAATGGTGCGGTGGCCACATTCCCTCCAGTCGACTTGCATTCGTTTGACTGGGTGGAAGACATTTGGTTGAATTGCCCTTTCCTTTGGTGCTCTGTGAAGTACGTTGCTATATGGGCACAAGAACGTTTGTATGTTCTTAGGGATACCAGGGTCAAATTTAGGGAACTGATTAAATATTATAAAATAATGTAGTGGCTTAAGATCCAGATTATTTAACCTATCGGTGGAGGTGACTTTTGCGTACAACATAAAAATGAAAGTAATAGAAAAGGAACATTTGAAGACTAAATTTAGTACTTTATGGGGCCATTATCCCGACTTATTTGTGGGCTTCGTGGCCGTGTGGCTAGCGACGTCAATCGTCTAGGCGCATGTGCTATGGAGTGTGGGTTCGATTCCCGCTCCGGGAAGGAGAAAACTTTTCGTGATCGAAAAATTCTCCACTGGTCCACTGGGTGTTATTTGTCCGTTGTCTAATGTTAAGTGTTAAGTGTTCAGTCTGTACGACCTCTGGTCGAAGACGGTGTTCCTGTCTTTTTTTATTTGTTTCTCGCATTCACTAAAATAAGTTCATACATTTTAACCAACGGCAGTGAAGTGAACAGTCCATTTTCTTCGGTCTAGGAAAAAAAGAGTAAAAAAGTACGCAAGTCATCTGGATTTATTTGATTGGAATCCTCGCACATGGTAACAATGAAATCGCAAAAAAATGAAATCTAATAATTCTAGCCCTCCGCTTGTTTTAAGCACTTTTCAGTAGCAAAATCCTGCCCCTGCCTCCAACTCCCGTTAGAGTAAATCCGACACTGCAATTGATAGGTATATGCAGCGGTTAAATGAAATATATATCTTCTATTATGGAACGATTTCCGCTTCAGACTTTAAAGACGGCGGCTGGCTGTTGGTTTCAGTCGGTGGAGTGCGGAGCTGTTTGGCGTGACTGCCCTGCGGCGGAATCGAGAGGAAGCAATGAATGTGAAGGACACGATTTGTTGCACAGTTTCGTGCAAGGAGTTTGATATATTCAAACACACATGCACATTAGGATGATCCAGAAATTAGCTTATACTCATAGACGATTAAAATAATCTTCAAAAAGAAATCAACTCGATAAGCTAACATTTGAAATTTTATTGTTAAAATGACAACTTTTTGTTTTTATTTCTCGCTACTAGAGCGAACTCTGAAGTATAATAAAATTTACTTTTGAGGCTATATTGTAGGCAGCGGAAGGAACATTTCTAGCAATAGGTTAAAACAAACCTTGTACCATCGTACTAGACTGAACGTAAGTTAGGGAACAATGTACTAAGTCTTCATGACTCGGTAAACAATATTATTCCGAGGAACATACGGAAATTCATATTACCATACAATTTCTTTTATAAGAAGTACTAAGCAAATTGGTACATGGTCTTAATTTTGATGATTCTAGATTTTAGAATAAACAAGAAGTGACCATGGAGCCGATTGGTATTACTGGTTTTGTTCTTCTCAAGAAAGGATTGAATTCTCGATAGTAAGAAACCTTCTAAGTAAGATATGCCTTCTGAAGCTTATGAGAAAAGCAAAACCGATACTGCTCTGGAGTAATTCGATTTGTACTGATGGGTATACCCCGTTGAGCATAAGTACGTTAGGCATAATGGACGCCGAACAGCCTATGATATAAGAGATGAATTGAGCCTAACGTCCATTATACCTAACATCCTCACGTTACGTTATAATTACGGATTATGCTATAATAGATCTGATTACTGGCTCTCTTCTAGACTTGTAATAACATTTCACAAAAGTAATCGTTAAGTAGTAAATAATGCGTTTGAGCTGGCCAAACTTACATTTACCATTTAATTTTTTTCGAAGATGTGTCAGCCTAATGAACATTGCACGTAAATAAACTGCAGTTGGTGTTTTTGTAGTGCATTTAATATTCAACCGCCTAGCGTTCTAACAGAGAAACATATTTGCCTATATGTGCATAGGTCTAACAGAAAGTTACACACGAAGAAACAAAGCAAATTTTATAAGGCAAAGAAAAGGCAATCTTAGTGAAAGCAACTTTGCTTTCGTTTAACGTCAATCTTACAATAGTAGTATGGTGAGACAATAAAGGGTTTAGTAACATTACAGCAGAAAGGTCACCTGATTTTTGTGCAACATGAGAAATGCTGAACTGATACCCGTAATGCTGGGTAGATACCTTTTCGTGGTGTAAGTGTAAGTTCGGGGTAATTTCTACCATAGTCAAATTGCCAGCTACAGGCAAATCCTGACCCAACGAATACCTTCCCAATATCCGACTCCGAGGAACATAATCCTTCTCTCCCTAGTAACGGTATAGAAATGGACTAGGAATTCTAATGCTATTGTCTTTTTTGTCTTAGATTGAAGTTAAGGACTAAACCCACCTTGATTTCTGATAGCAATCTGGACAGAGATGTCAAAGGAAACATGAGTATCACTAGTTTCCAGTCTACGAAGTATACCGCAGCAATGCCATGCTTTCGTGATTTTATATATCCGTATTATTTTTCCTCACATTTCATTATATCCATTTTTCATATTTTTACATTTTCAAATTTTTAAATTTCATATTTTTACATTTTCATATTTTTCTTATTGAGTTTTTTAAATAAATTTCCATGTTTAACACTTTCACAATTCACAATAATAAAACATTTTTGTATCTCAAAATTTTCATGTTATTATGTTATTATCATATTTCCATATTTCTTAAAGAACTTGTATTCGGTTACTCATGCGGATGTCGGTCGGATGCTCTGGTCGAAACAAGCGCGATCTTCAATAGTTTGCAGAAGCCATCGAGCAAGTGAGTACAGTGCGTGTTTTAGTCGTCGGGAAAATAATAAAATATCTATCTTGTGTTCGGTAGCTCATGCGGATGTATTGCGCTTTGCTCCAGTCGAAAGAAGATCTTCTATAGCTTGCAGTAGCCATCGAGAAAGTAAAAGTCCAGTGCGGGTTCTATTCGTCGCGAGTAAGTACAGAATACTATGCGTCGGTTGGGTCATGCAAAACGCGATCCTCCACAGTTTGCATATGCAGCCGGGCATGCATAGTGAGTAGTGTCCATGCTCGGCGTTCAATTCTTTTGTTATAGGTAATTGTAGTAGATTATTGTATTTTCATATTTTTTATAATTTCTTGTTATTGCACGTTCATATTATAACATTTTTGTATTATCATATTTTCCATATTCTTATATTTTTCCTATTTTTATATTGCTATACTTTTATATGCTCACATTATCATGCTTTTATATTTTCATATGTTCATTCGTTCACATTTTCATATTTTTATATTTGTGTATTTGTTCATATTTTTATACTTTTATACTTTCAAATTTCAAATTTTTATATTGTCAATTCATTGTATTTTCTTTTTTCATGTTATAGTATTTTCATATTTTCATATCATCAAATATTTATAATTCATGTTTTTTTATAATTTAAATTTCACATCTTTTTATATTTTTATACTTTTCAATTTTTTAAATCTTATTTCCATATTTATATATAATTTTTTTATTTTTTATTATAATTTTATATTTTCATATTTTTTTATTTTTATATTCATATTTTTGTGTTTTCATATTTTTATATTTTCACATGTTGGGGAAAAGTGGGTAAAACCGACACCTTAAGCAACTTTACAGTTCCCCAATCTATGAATCAATTTTTCGGTCTAGAAATCTCATACAAGCGTACTTTGGCTCTTCATGCAACAGTCCATGAGGTCTCAGGACAATATTTCTTGGTAGAATTTGATTTATGATGAAAACGCGAACAGCTCATCTTCCAGTCCAAACAGCTGGGGTGCGGGTAAGATCGACACCACATGAGGGTAAAACCGACACATCAAGTCGTTATGGAATTGAACATCATAACAATTCTAAATGATGTTACAACATAATCGAAAATGTTTAACAACATTCATTTTGATATTTGTGTATGAAATTCATGTTCAGGGGTCACTCATAAACGATGGTTGTACAAAATTGTATATATTTAAAATCATCACCACATATCATATTTTATTTAGTTTCTTTAGTGGGACGGATGAAAAATATACAGAGTATAAGAATGTTAGTAACTAAAGTAACAACAGTAGTTAGTGTAAATATTGACCTACATTTAAATTTCACTTATTTTAAAAAGTTGTTTATAACGGCGATTCAAAATAAATGCGTATGGTGCAGTTATGACAAGAAATAAAAATGACTAGTTCCGTAGGTGACAAGTTACATGTTTACAGGGGTGAAAATGGATCACGGAACACTAGATAACGGATTGAATATATCTAAGAGCAAAATAAGCCTAAAAATACAATTCTTCTTTGAGTGCTTTTGTTATTCGACCTGCAGGTTTTCCTTGATGACTCAATATTACCCCCTAGACCTATAGTCACGCCCAATGATGATATGGTATGTAATCAGTAATCATGATTATGTTATATTCCTCGGCGCCTCGTTTTTCAATACCTACTTGAATTATATTATGCGAATGATGAGTCTAATAAAACAGAGGTATTTCGTGATTCGATGGCAGGTGTCGAATTTACCCCTACTGATAACATAATGAAGATGAGATACATGTGGATGTTTATAATTAGAAAAATTAACTATTTTTCCACAACATACACAAAATGATGTTCAATTATGGATCAGAGATGGATTAAATACTGATAATCAACAAATTATTGTCGAAAAAGCTTATACACCGATGCCAAATTTTTACATAACTCATCTCCTCAATGGTGATTAATGCTAATTGTCTGTTTATTATGACTCTTATACGTCTCCGCCAGTTACAAAATGACTAGAAATACAAGAAATCAAACATAAGAAAATTATTTTGAGCTTTTTAGTGGAATGTCTTCACTTGTCATAAGACGAGTTTATACAATCCCATTGAATTCCACCACTCGACTCGAGTCAAGTACGAGACACTGAAGACGGCCTTACTGTTGAGGTCGAAATACGTATCTGTCAAGATACAATTAAGTGGTGGAATTCTATGGGATTGTATAAACTCGTCTTATGACAAGTGAAGAAATCAAACGTTTATTCAAAGTGTGTCGAAATTCTGTCCAATAATCACTCAAAATCAGAGATTTGAAGTGGTGTCGGTTTTACCCGCAGTGTCGGTTTTACCCACAATTCCCCTTCATATTGTCATATTTTCATAATTTTGTACTTTCATATCGCTTTTTATATTTTCATCTTTCTGAATTTTTAATGTTTTCGTAATTCCATGCTTGAATGTTTTATTTTATCTATTGCGTTTATTTGACAGGCTCAGGCGTGTATAACACTTAACGGAGCCGAGACTTTATGATATTTATTACAATCGATATCATCTTATTATCAACAGTTAGTAAGGGGAAAGGGTATAGACCAAAATACTCGTGGTGACTCAAGGTTAGATTGTGTAATTTCAGGACGGACTAGGTTGGAATTTAGCTTGAATGTTTTAATGTATTCCTATTTTTGTACTACATTTGTTTGTATTTTATATTTTAATACGTTTTTCATTTTCATACAGCAATTTTTATACTTTATCACATCATACTTGTATGTTTTTGTTTTCATATTATAAACGTTACATATTTTCATGCTTTTATATATTTGTACTATTGAATCATCTCTGCGGCAAACACAACGTAGTGGGCCTGGCCGCTTTGACGTTTATGTCATTCCACTGATATAAACCTCAATATTGACAAAACAAATTATTGGGCGTCATCTAACTCAATGATTTTCCAGGATGCTTTCTTTGTACTGGCTGCGTTTGTGTTCGATTAAATTAGACAGATTAGACATGAGAAATGCTGAACTGAATAATCAAATAATAATAGAAAAATATATTGATACTGCTGTATTGAAATGAATAATGACAACATTGCCGTTTAATTATGTTGGATCTTTAAAGCTACCTAATTAATACTTGACATATTTCAATAACGTTTTAAAGGTTTTTTATATGCTCTATGTATTTTTTTTTCTCTTTCATTTAAACTGGCTACGCAGTCTTTAATTTGTCCAACATTTCGACACGAGATTGGTGTCTTCTTCAGGGAAAAAATATGATATAGCATAATCCGCCTAGTGCTGCCCTAAATACACATAGTTCAAATTCAAATTTTGAGGAAGTTTTGTTGAGTTTTGACTTTGTTACATCATTTTAAATTGATCATGAATGCTGATTTTTAAATAAAAACGCTGCTAGACCAATCGTTTAGATCAGTATCGTACGGCTACACTGCCGTAATCTAAAAAAGTGACATATACTCCATTTTCCAAAAATGGTGGTAACGAGTAGTACTGATCGATCTCTTTAACAGAAAAATTGAAAACATGCATGTTGTGATTTGGCGCATACGTCACTTTTAGATTCCGGCTGTTCAATTACATCGCTAGCCCCAATATTATTTCAAAACTGCATTATCATGGCCTGAAATAGTAATTCTATTATGAAAACTCATATGTGAATATGTACATTATGTGGAAGATAATGATTTGGAAAATGTATTGGAGGTAATCACTTTCCCTTCGATGGGACTCGAACCCACGACCCTACAGTACGCTAGACTGGTGCTTTGACCTACTAAGCTGCCAAGGACCTCCGTCGGCCTTCGCAACCCAAATTGGGAATCTCGAGCTCATTCAGTAGCCGCTAGGTTGCGAAGACCGACGGAGGTCCTTCGTAGCTTAGCTGGTTAAAGCACCAGTCTAGCGTACTGTAGGGTCATGGGTTCGAGTTCCATCGAAGGGAAAGTAGTTACCTTCAATACATTTTTCAAATCAATATCTTCCACATAATGTACATATTCACATATGAGTTTTCACAACATTGCAATTCCAAAAGTTCATCCCAGAGCTTCGCGATTTTTTTCGAAACCATTCATTTTGACAAATTGTGGGTGCAATCAATAGTAAATGTCTTCTGTGACCCCCAAATGCCCCAGAAATGGTTCCCCGGAAGAATCCGGAACATTCGTAAAAGAGGCCAATTTCAAAAGTTCATCCCAGAGCTTTGCGATTTTTTGGTAACCATCTATTCTGGCATATTGTGGATGTAATCAATACTGAAGTCGTCAGTGGCCTCTAAATGCCCCAGGAACGGTCATCCAGATATTCCGGAAAATCCATAAAATGGCCAGTTCCAAAAAAGTCATCCTAGAGCCTCGCGATTTTTTCAAAACTGTTCATACCGGCGAATTGTGTATGTGATCAATAGTGAAAGTGCTCTGATTTTTTTTTTTTTTTGGTCTTTATTAAAGTGATTTTTCATATGACAATAAGTTCATCACTAAAAAGTGCTCTGAGACCAAATGCTACCAAAACGGTTCTTCGGAAGATGCGGAACATCCCTAAAAATGGTCAATTCCAAAAGTTCATCCCAGAGATTCACATTATTTCGTAATCATCCATCCTGAAGAATAATGGATGCAGTCAGTAGAGAAAGTCTTCCGTGATCCCAAAGAGTGTTCGAAAGGGTCCTCCGAAAGATCCAGAACATACGTAAAAGTGGCCAATTTCAGAAATACATCCCAGAGCTTCGCAATTTCTTCATAACCAATTATACCGGCAAAATACCTGTGCAATCAATTGTGCAAGTCTTCTGCCACCCGCAAATCTCCCGATACGGTCCTTCAGTCTTCCGGTCTCCCAGGGCATTGCTATTTCCATACGGAAAAACTGTGTACGCAATAAATTGTTTGAATCTTCTGAGATGACCACAAACGGCCCTCCGGGAAATCCGAAACATCCGTAGAAGTGGCCAATTCCAAAGGTTCATCTTAAAAAAAAAATTCGAGACTGATTGTATCAGCGAATTGATTATGCAATCAATAGTGAAAGTCTTTTGTGACCCAAAATAACCACAATACGGTCCTTAGGAAACCCGATACATCCGTAAAATAGATTAATCCTAAAAGTTGATCCAGAGCTGATCAGTTTTCAAATAAAGACAGGAACACCGTCTTCGACCAGAGGTCGTACAGACTGAACAGTGTTAAGTGCATGAGACAACGGACAGGACACATAACACCCAGTGGACCAGTGGAGAATATCGATCACGAAAAGTTTTCTCCTTACCGGAGCGGGAACCGAACCCACACTTCATAGCATTCACGTAGTAACGGTGAATTATATGTGGAGTCAATAGTGAAAGTCCTCTGTGACACATGACACATTTCTTTCATTTCCAATTTTTCTTTCATCGCCAATGATTACAAAACGGTTCTCTCTGAAATTTGGTACATCCGCTAAAATGATTAATTCTGGAAGTTTATCCCAGAGCTCAAAATTTCATTTCGAAACCATCCATAGAGGGGAAGTAATTGTGCAATCAATAGTGGGAATTTTCTGTGACGTCTGAATGTCCACAAAAACGTCCTCCGGGAGATCAGAAACTTTTGGAATTGCCTATTTTTACGGATGTTCTATATCTTCCGAAGAATTGTTTTTGGGATATTTGGGGGTCGAAAACGACTTTTAATTATTAACTTTAACTTTTAAGACTTTTAGATTATTACTTACTAGACTTTTAATTATTATTGAACTTTTAATTATTAAATTTAACTATTAATTGCACCCACAATTTGCCAGAATGAATGGTTACCAAAAAAAATCTCGAAGCTCTAGGATGAACTTTTGGAATTAGCCATTTTACGGATGTTCCAGATCGATCTTCCAGAGGGCTTTCCGATGACCGCTCGAGGGATAAATTTGCCCAGAAATGGCATATACAAGATAGCAAATACAGTGGGATCATCGGAGCACTTTTTGCAAGCAATTTTATGTTTCATAAAACGAAACTCGAAAATTGGGTGCCAAATTGAGAAGCTCAAGAAGTACCTTTCTAGTACGGGTTCCCCGGGGACTAGAGGGGTCATTTTGGATTGTTCTAGGAACCTACAGCTTTCTTTTGGTGCCTAAAGATCGAAAATCGGATAAAATTTGAGTTTTTGTGATCGTGATGAAATCTTGGGTCCAAATAGACCCCAATGCACAATGTGTCACTTTTTTTGTGGCGCCTCTCCTGGATGTCGCTGGAAGCTGATGTTCTCTGTGAATCTTAGTTTCCGGAAGCTAGGAAAAGTCAGAATTTTTCAGATTTTTATCTCGTTGCGTTACAAAGTTACAGCGTTGTTTGGGTGTGTTTGGGTCGAAGTGGACCCCAATGCACTAGGAAGGTTAATGGGTATGCGTTTGAAATTGTTGTAGAATTTTTTTTACCTTGGAAGACTTGTGACATGTTACAATGGCGTTTCCCGTGAAGTGAATAGACGTATTGCTGCTGCGAATAGGGATCACGAAACCAGCTTAGGTCCTGCAACATGCAGACGGAAACGAAATTTCCTCTATAAAAAAAACTCTGATTCTACCAGTGGCCCTTTATTGACATGAAACATTTACGTTAGAAGAAGCGGACCGGATAGCTTTTGGGGGTTTCGAGCGAAAAGTGCTGCGTACAATATTCGGAGGTAACCTAGAAAATGGTGTGTGGCGCAGACGCATGAATCATCAAGTATACAATGAAGAAAATATTGTAAATCGTATAAAATACAGCAGACTTCAGTGGGCTGGTCACTTAGTGAGAATATCGATCGGAAAAAAGAATAACGAAAACAATATTCAACAGAGGATCAGATAGAGGCCGACGAGTTCGTGGAAGGCCACGAATAAGCTGGTTGCACGCAGTGGAATCGGACCTGGTGACCCTAATCGTTCGGGAAAACTGGAGGAACATCGCCCAAGACCGATGATTATGGAGCTCTACAATACGCCAGGCATAGGTGTATCGACGCTGTGGTCAACTGTGGTATTCAGGTAGGTAGTACTTGTAAATGCCGCCTTCACTACTAACTGATAGGAGCACTGCATGCGAAGGTTTTCACTCGATTCGAGTTACTAATTTAATGCCAAATGAAGAAAATAGGTAATCAAATCACGATTGGAAGCTTGGAACATGGAATTGCAAGTGGCTAGGTTTCGCAGGTTGCGACAGGATGATCTACGATGAATTACATCCCCGCAACTTCGACGTCGTGGCGCTGCAGGAGATTTGCTGGACAGGACAGAAAGTGTGGAAAAGCGGGCATCGAGCGGCTACCTTCTGCCAAAGCTGTGGCACCACCAACGAGCTGGGAACCGGCTTCATAGTGCTGGGTAAGATGCGCCAACGCGTGATTGGGTGGCAGCCAATCAACGCAAGGATGTGCAAGCTGAGGATTAAAGGCCGTTTCTTCAACTATAGCATCATCAACGTGCACTGCCCACACGAAGGGAGACCCGACGACGAGAAAGAAGCGTTCTACGCACAGCTGTAGCAGACATACGATGGATGCCCACTGCGGGACGTTAAAATCGTCATCGGTGACATGAACGCACAGGTAGGAAGGGAGGAAATGTATAGACCGGTCATCGGGCCGGATAGTCTGCATACCGTATCGAATGACAACGGCCAACGATGCATAAACTTCGCAGCCTCCCGCGGAATGGTAGTCCGAAGCACCTTCTTTCCCCGCAAAAATATCCACAAGGCCACATGGAGATCACCTAACCAAGAAACGGAAAACCAAATCGACCACGTTCTAATCGACGGTAAATTCTTCTCCGACATCACGAACGTCCGCACTTACCGCAGTGCGAATATTGAATCCGACCACTACCTCGTTGCAGTATGCCTGCGCTCAAAACTCTCGAAGTCGAAGTCGGACGCCGCGGCTTAACATTGGGCGGCTACAAGACGGTAGACTAGCCCAAGAATACGCGCAGCAGCTGGAAGTGGCACTTCCAACGGAAGAGCAGCTAGGCGCAGCGTCTCTTGAAGATGGCTGGAGAGATATTCGATCCGCCATTGGTAGCACCGCAACCGCTGCACTTGGCACGGTGCCCCCGGATCAGAGAAACGACTGGTATGACGGCGAATGTGAGCAGTTAGTGGAAGAGAAGAATGCAGCATGGGCGAGATTGCTGCAACACCGCACGAGGGCGAACGAGGCACGATATAAACAGGCGCGGAACAGACAAAACTCGATTTTCCGGAGGAAAAAGCGCCAGCAGGAAGATCGAGACCGTGAAGAAACGGAGCAACTGTACCGCGCTAATAACACACGAAAGTTCTATGAGAAGTTGAACCGTTCACGTAAGGGCCACGTGCCACAGCCTGATATGTGTAAGCACATAAACGGGAACCTTCTTACGAACGAGCGTGAGGTGATCCAAAGGTGGCGGCAGCACTACGAAGAACACCTGAATGGCGATGTGACAGACGAAGATGGCGGTATGGTGATGGACCTGGGAGAACGCGCGCAGGACATAATTCTACCGGCTCCGGATCTCCAGGAAATCCAGGAGAAGATTGGCCGGCTGAAGAACAACAAAGCCCCTGGGGTTGACCAACTACCAGGAGAGCTATTTAAACACGGTGGTGAGGCACTGGCTAGAGCGCTGCACTGGGTCATTACCAAGATTTGGGAGGAGGAAGTTTTGCCGCAGGAGTGGATGGAAGGTGTCGTGTGTCCCATCTACAAAAAGGGCGATAAGCTGGATTGTAGCAACTACCGCGCAATCACATTGCTGAACGCCGCCTACAAGGTACTCTCCCAAATTTTATGCCGTCGACTAGCACCAACTGCAAGGGAGTTCGTGGGGCAGTACCAGGCGGGTTTTATAGGCGAACGCTCCACCACGGACCAGGTGTTCGCCATTCGCCAAGTACTGCAGAAATGCCGCGAATACAACGTGCCCACACATCATCTATTCATCGACTTCAAAGCCGCATATGATACAATCGATCGGGACCAACTATGGCAGCTAATGCACGAACACGGTTTTCCGGATAAACTGACACGGTTGATCAAAGCGACGATGGATCGAGTGATGTGCGTAGTTCGAGTTTCAGGGGCATTCTCGAGTCCCTTCGAAACCCGCAGAGGGTTACGGCAAGGTGATTGTCTTTCGTGTTTGCTATTCAACATCGCTTTGGAAGGGGTAATACGAAGAGCAGGGATTAACACGAGTGGTACAATTTTCAATAAGTCCGTCCAGCTATTTGGTTTCGCCGACGACATAGATATTATGGCACGTAACTTTGAGAAGATGGAGGAAGCCTACATCAGACTGAAGAGGGAAGCTAAGCGGATCGGACTAGTCATCAACACGTCGAAGACGAAGTACATGATAGGAAGAGGTTCAAGAGAAGACAATGTGAGCCACCCACCGCGAGTTTGCATCGGTGGTGACGAAATCGAGGTGGTAGAAGAATTTGTGTACTTGGGCTCACTGGTGACTGCCGAAAATGACACCAGCAGAGAAATTCGGAGACGCATAGTGGCTGGAAATCGTACGTACTTTGACTCCGCAAGACGCTCCGATCGAATAGAGTTCGCCGCCGTACCAAACTGACAATCTACAAAACGCTAATTAGACCGGTAGTCCTCTACGGACACGAGACCTGGACGATGCTCGTGGAGGACCAACGCGCACTTGGAGTTTTCGAAAGGAAAGTGCTGCGTACCATCTATGGTGGGGTGCAGATGGCGGACGGTACGTGGAGGAGGCGAATGAACCACGAGTTGCATGAGCTGTTGGGAGAACCATCCATCGTTCACACCGCGAAAATCGGACGACTGCGATGGGCCGGGCACGTAGCCAGAATGTCGGACAGTAACCCGGTGAAAATGGTTCTCGACAACGATCCGACGGGTACAAGAAGGCGAGGTGCGCAGCGGGCAAGGTGGATCGATCAGGTGGAAGATGACTTGCGGACCCTCCGTAGACTGCGTGGTTGGCGACGTGTAGCCATGGACCGAGCCGAATGGAGAAGACTCTTATATACCGCACAGGCCACTTCGGCCTTAGTCTGATTAAATAATAATAAATAGGTAATCAAACTTACGACTCAATGGATTTTCTCAACAGTGCATGCGTAAAAACAATTATTCTACTTAGGAGCTACTACTAACTGTCAGTAGTTCAAACCACGACTGATTCTACATCGAACCATGATTAGGGTAGTTCAAACCATAGAAGCATAAAAAATTCTTCAATGAAATTAAGAAAACCTATTCAATAGTCTGTAATTTGGTTATCATGCATGTCTCTGATGAAGCTGTAAGCCTATGATAAGCAACATGAAATCACAATTTACTATTTTCTTTATTATCGTTGACAATTTCTAACAATGACCCTTGTACGAATCGTTCCGAATCGATTTTAACCGTATTGTGAACTCAACTCACAACTCGTGTCTAGCTCATTGCTTCCAGTAATAGAAATCAAGAATTAAATTTCCCCCAATCTTAGTACGAGGAACAATAATGCTCTCAGGTGTAAAACTTGACATACTTCATGGCATGAACGCTAAACGCATTCTCATGACAAATTAACTTCCTGCAGTTTAGCTCATTATGAAACTTACAAGGTTTGAATCACCCGTAATCACTTCTCATCTTTCACCCTTCGCCATCACATGGTGTAAGTTGATGGATTAAAATAAGAAAATTACTAAACCACATGCTTGCACGATCTTACTCTACCGGCAAGCCAGTAAGCCTAGTTGGCGCCAAAGCTCGTTCCTGAGTTTGCTACCGGGGAAAAGTTTTAATTACATTTTAACTCATAACTTTTCGACGAGTAATTTTCCGGACTTTTTGAAGAGGGTTGCTTGCATGAGTGATTGCATAGCTAAACAGGCACGAGAGCACCATCTAGGGTTTCAAATACGTGTGATCCAAACTGAAATTTGATAGGAGAAAGCGAGAACCATAGCAGAAGTAAAGGAACATATTTGCATATAACTAGTGGTGCATAGTTTCCAGTTTTACTGGATTTATATAGTTGAATACAGCAGGGAATTGTTTCGAATATATTTATGCTGGACATGATGCAATGACGAATGACCGACGTCTTGTTCGTTATTATTCTAAAAAACAACATGCAAACACGAAATCTTTGGGAATGGCCATATCGGTTGCATGCTAAAAAAATAAACATAAAATTATCATTCAACACAAGCTTTACAGTTACCCTACTCACATGCAAGCCAATTTTTTGCAGGTGGAATTATTAGCTTGAATTAATGTCTTATTGATATTACCATTAGGATCTAAATTGGATTTACAATCTATAGTCGCTAACGAAATCCTGATATCCTACAGATTGTAACTGGAAAGAAATTATGACAATTGAACTAAAAACACCTAAAAGCAGCCGTTCCACGCTTTTTGCAGGGGTTGGTATTTGCAGTGTTAACAATATGACGAAAGAAGCTCCCAATCTGCGTGTTTGTGTCTCCAATGACAATATTTACATCGTGTGTAGGGGCCTTCGTAAGCCGTTCGGTAAGATGCGCAGCTACAAAACAAGACCATGCTGAAGGTGGCTGGGTTCGATTCCCGGTCCGGTGTAGGAAATTTTCGGATAGGAAATTTTCTCGACTTCCCTGGGTATAAATATATCATCGTGTTAGCCTCATGATATACGAATGCAAAAATGGTAATTCGGATTAGAAACCTCGCAGTTAAGAACTGTGGAAGTGCTTGATGAATAGTAAGCTGCGAAAGTAGCAGTACTCAAGAGAAATATCCACGCAATGCTCAGACTATCGTTTCGCTTCTATCAGTGAATAGAAAAGCGCTTTGTGAAAAGAAAAACTGTTCTTCTTAGGCGTCGATTGCGGTCTCGGAATATCAGAGGCGGTGCAGAACTTTTATTCTTAGCGTCTTAGCGGAAAATCATCGAGTGCTCGTCGGACAGCAGCAGCAGTGAGTTTTTAGCACAAGGTTCGGATTAACGTTTTATTGCTGTGAGTGATTCGAAAGACGCATTGTGGATTGAATGAAAAGAAAGGGTCGATAGCAAACAATGGCGTCGGTTGCATTCCTGCGGTACTGAAGGAAGTTTCCGTCAGTATCAGAATCACAAACGCTCATCGCAGAGCAACGCTGCAGAAACGTTGGCGTCAGTAGCAGTCAAGTGATATTTTTTTTCAAAATTCAGATTTTATTTCTATTTGTAGTTGGAAAGGAACATTATTGAAAACAAATCGGTTTTCTCAGATACACTAGGGGAGTTTGAGCTGAGACGAACATACTTTAAAGTGCAAATCATAATCGCTTGACGACGCTGCAGAAGTTTTTTCTCCATGGATGGCAAATCATCTGACGTTGATGTCAGAGTAGTCAAAAGAAATTTTCTTTCAAAATTTTTATTTTGCCTGTGATTGAAAGGCGCATTATTGTCGGTTCGTCTCAGAACCATCATTTCACAGGAGGTTGAGTGTAAGTGACGAATTTCCTGTCATCAGATTCCAGAAAAACTGTATACTGTATCTCATTAAGTAAGTACTGCATCAATATGGGCCTCCATATACAGATGTGCTCGACTTGCGGCTAGCGGCAGATTAGTCAGATACAGAAAGATGAACTTCTTTAATACAACGGTAGTCAAATATGGTTTCGGATAACAATTTGAAGCGTTCTCTTAGTTTATGTTTAATCATTTTACCTTTCGTTAGAACTTTGATTACTTGAATTTTAGGAAATCGAAGAGTGCCGCGTTTGAGATAGGTCGTAAAACTATTTTCTGCTGCTGCTCCCGTCAAATTTTCTTCAACAATTTCCTTTAGTTTTTTTTTGTTAAATTGTTAAAAAAATCATTGTTTCTCAGAATGGACGAATTCGCAGAGGGTTACGGCAAGGTGATGGTCTTTCATGTCTGCTATTCAACATCGCTTTGGAAGGGGTAATACGAAGAGCAGGGATTAACACGAGTGGTACAATTTTCAATAAGTCCGTCCAGCTATTTTCCTTGCCGACGACATAGATATTATGGCACGTAACTTTGAGAAGATTTTGGAAGCCTACATCAGACTGAAGAGGGAAGCTAAGCGGATCGGATTAGTCATCAACACGTCGAAGACAAAGTACATGATAGGAAGAGGTTCAAGAGACGACAATGTGAGCCACCCACCGCGAGTTTGCATCGGTGGTGACGAAATCGAGGTGGTAGAAGAATTTGTGTACTTGGGCTCACTGGTGACTGCCGAAAATGACACCAGCAGAGAAATTCGAAGACGCATAGTGGCTGGAAATCGTACGTACTTTGGACTCCGCAAGACGCTCCGATCGAATAGAGTTCGCCGCCATACCAAACTGACAATCTACAAAACGCTCATTAGACCGGTAGTCCTCTACGGACATGAGACCTGGACGATGCTCGTGGAGGACCAACGCGCACTTGGAGTTTTCGAAAGGAAAGTGCTGCGTACCATCTATGGTGGGGTGCAGATGGCGGACGGTACGTGGAGGAGGCGAATGAACCACGAGTTGCATCAGCTGTTGGGAGAACCATCCATCGTTCACACCGCGAAAATCGGAAGACTGCGGTGGGTCGGGCACGTAGCCAGAATGTCGGACAGTAACCCGGTGAAAATGGTTCTCGACAACGATCCGACGGGCACAAGAAGGCGAGGTGCGCAGCGGGCAAGGTGGATCGATCAGGTGGAAGATGACTAGCGGACCCTCCGTAGACTGCGTGGTTGGCGACGTGTAGCCAAAAAAAACTTAAATAAACGTGGAAAACTTAAATATAATCTTGTTTATGTATTTCTCTCTTAAACGTTCAGTTTGATCAATTGGAATTTGCGAACACATAGATTGAAGGTGCAACCAGTGATACGAGTGAAAATGGCTAGCTAATCTATGAGTGTTGGAGAGATTGTTTTTTCAAATTAATTTCGTTCTAGAACTTAACCAATTGATACTAGAATTCATTTCTTTTTATTACGACTTAGTTTTATTAAGCTCTATTACTATTTTGTGTGATTGTGTAATTGCACACAAACAAAATTATTTACCAGTATTGCACACTTCCATTATTACTATTAACCTGAAGAACATCTTCGAGATGAGCGTTCGGAGAACATCTCTGAAAAATATTTTTTGAAAAAGGAGTGATTATATTTCATTGGATAATTACCCCAATCGCTACGATTAAACTCTTCAATATCGTAAATCTCCTCCAATTTGGTATTGAAGCGATCCATTTCCAATGACAATTGCTTCAATTCTTCATACGTTAAATCTCGCTGTATATTCTTAATCAGAACGTTCCACCATGTAAAATTTGGCCGACAAGAGCGAAGTCGGGAAGCAATTGCGCTAATTCTTGTCAATCACGGAGTAGCAGCTACGAATTGTACGGTCATCTCATGCTCATGCTCAACTTTGATTACTTGAATTTTAGCTCACTTCGGTCACTGTATTTAATTCATTTTTTTGTGTTTAATCCATTGATAAGACGCTTGTCCGAAAGCCATTTAGCCAAGGACACAAAGCCAAAGGCCTAATATATCATTTGACCGAACAAACCATGTGGCGGCACCCATATGACTGAGAGTAATTTGGCCGAAAAAGCTAACCGGCCAAAATGGTCATTTGGCAAAAAAAAGTCGTTTGGCTCAAATGATCGTTTAACAGGTAGGGTAATTTTACCGAAAATTACGTTTAGCCAAAAAAGATTTCAAATAATTTATCCATAAGCGTAATTTTTGTAACTGTTTGGTCAAATAGATCAATGACGTCTGACCAAAAATGTAGTTTGGCCGAAAATGTCGTCGTGGCCAAGCTGGCCATTTGACAAAAAATGTAGTTTGGTCAAAATGATCGTTTGGCACAAATGGTCATTAGGCCGAACGGGTTTTACAACTGGAAAAGTCGTTTGACCGAACAAGTCATATGACCGAAAAAGTAGTTTTGTCGAAACCTTGAATTTCGTTTGTTCGAAAATGTTCTTTGACAGAAAAAGCCATTTGGCTGAACGGATCAATGCCGTTTGGCTGAACAGGTCATATGGGCGAAATGTCGAACAATAGATAATGTGAAAAGTGTTAAATTATCAATGACAGTTAGTGAGAAATGAGAAGTAAAAAGTGCGAAGTATAACTTCTCACTGCTTCCTCCTCTTTTATCACTTTTTTCACAGCTCTCTATTTAGGTGGTGAGAAGTAAGGAATGAGATGTATTGCTTTCCATTTTTCACTCCTCATTTTTCACGTCTCATATCACACTGCACAGATAAAAATATGTTGTGATTTTAAATGTATTTTCATGCACATATTTGGAGCATGCAAATGAACGCAATATTCAATCAATCTTACTGTTCTTTTAAGTCGAAATAAATTTAAACTGTGCTTGCTTGTAAAATTCAGTCAAATTTAATTGAATATCAAATGTTAATTCGTGTGTTAGGATTCGCTGCAATTTTACACGTCGTTGAATTTTCAAAACTATTTGCTGTGTGTGTAAAGTGCGAAATGAAATGTGAGAAATTGGTAAAAAGTGAGAAGTGAGACGTCTCACATTTCACTTCTGGCTCCTGTGTAAAGCGGGAAGTGTGAAACGAGAAGTGAAAAATGAAGTGAGGCAATTATCTTCTCACTCTTAATTTCTCATTTCTCAGTGTATAAAATGAGATGTAATAAATAAGAAGAGAAATGAGGTTAATTTCTTACTTCTCAGTGCAAAACTAAGAAGTACGAAGAGGAAATAGATTGTTTGAAGAAATGAGACATAGAGGGTCAGTGACCGGAAATGTCGTTTAGTCGAATTAAGCATATAAAGACATTCGCCGGAATGTTTTTTTAGTCGAGTCAAGTACGAGACACTGAAGACGACCTTACTGTTGAGGTCGAAATCTGTCAAGATACAACTAAGTTGTGGAATTAAATGGGATTGTACAAACTCGTCTTATGACAAGTGATTCAAAGTTATTAAAAAAACATAGGGTATCTGTTCCCATATCCATCTTAGCCCCCATATCCATCTCATTCGGTACTCATCAAATTTCAATTAAACATACTAGTCTACATAAGCACTTATCGCATCAAAAAACTAGCGAGGCGCATTCTCACGGGTTTAAATTATGTCTTTTCCAACAAACATATGCGAGAATCACATTTAAATGCGTAATTTTCAATAAACAGTCAAGCATCTTCTATTTAGGATGAAAATCTTACCTTCATTAAAAGTTATTCATCCCGCTAGCACATTTGTACTAGTTAAAATCACTTTGAGGCGCTGGACTTTTTCACCTTTTTACAAAATGATCACAACATTGTTTACAACAAACGATCGCGCACCAGATAGTTTATAGTTTAAAATCACTATTTCACTTATTTGAAACTTAAAAATTGCCCCAGAATGCTGAAAAACTATGAGATGAAATTTTTTATCAATCAAATCTACTTTGTACGTATGTACATCTCATTTTGCTATCATTCTAGCAGCACAGAGGTGCCAGTTTTCAAGACAATGGTACCGTTTTGAGAAAATATTTTTACCTTGATACGCTGTGTATACCGATGATGTCATGTAAAATTTAGGTTTGGATATTTTCTTCAAATACTAGAAGTACATAATCATCATCCATTTAACCAAATTTTACCCAAAATATATGCGTTAAATTTTAAAGTAAATTGAGAGCATAGTTTATTTTTCAACTTCGGCATCACGGCTAACATGCTTGTGCGGTACCGCGATGCGCATGCGCAGACCGGCAATGTGCGCATGCTTGTTGGAGATAGGCAAAAGTGTGAATTACTTTACGCATTTCCTTGTTGTCGGTCTTTCCTTTGGAATAAGAAAAACAAATCAATTAATAATGTCATGTACTATGCAAGTAAATCGTTCAAGTGTGAGTTATCCGATAGGTCTATATGAGTCTATGCAAGAGCTACAGTAGTGTGGAGTAAATTTTGGGCGATTAAAAATACACACTTAAATTATTTGGTAGATCTCGGCAAAATTTTTGCCGAGATTCCAACAGCCAAGATCTCGGTAATATTTTTTACTGAAATTCGGTAATTCCTTTACCGAAATTTCAGCAATATTTTACCGAAATTCGGCAAAGTTGATTTTTTGCCGAGATCTCGGTAACGATTACCGATGACTCGGTAAAGTTTACCGAAATCTCGGTAAAAATTTTACCGAAATTCGTCGAAATTATTACCAATATCTCGGCTGTTGGTTTCTCGGCAATCGGTAAACTTAGAATTTTAAGTGTGTAAGACGGATATCGGTTCACTTGTCGCGATTCTCTTGAGATGGAAATTTTACCGTGAGATGGATATATGTTCAATTCGCTGGTATTTAGGAACGATTATTAGTTTAATTAGAAAAGGGAATTGCATAATTTTCTAATTGCAGATAAATAATCGATTGTAAGCAAGCATGGTTTTGATATTTATTTGAACAACGAATTTGAGTTTATTTCGTTGTTGTCGATTATAACATGTTTGCTTGCTTATTGAGATGGATATAGGGACATATACCCTAGATTTTGCTAAGGAACCCCCTTGGGAAAAAAAAATTTCAAAATCGAAAAAAAAAACCATAAACAGCAATACATTCAAATGACCGCAAATATTTGTAAATTGATGGAAATAGTAAAATCTATCACTCTAAGGTACTAACTTGACCTCTCTTATGTGTTTTTCTCATGTTATAATACGCGAGAAAGGCACCACCAACGCTAGGTGAATTAATCTGGGTTTTTTGTATGACGTTGAAGTACAGTTAAGGACAATCCTCACGGAATTCAAGTTTGAAAGTACTCGCGGTTTCTAGGGCTCAATACGGGAGCAACGCACAACTGTCATTTTTATTATTACACGCATGCTGCGACGCAGCAAAGCTTCCGTATTGAGTGGTGTGCCCTTGAAAACGCGAGTACTTTTAAATTTGGATTCTATGATGCTTGTCCTTAAAGAGCTGAAATCAATTATTTATATCAGTGACATATTAAGATTATTGTCAGTCACGTAACGAAAAGAGTTATATCAACGAGTTGCTACAGAATGGTGTTTTCAGTCTACAACTCGATGTTTATTCGAAAAATGCATACGAAGTTGGATAAATTCTATTGCGAATTGCGCAATGAGACTCAAGGACACTCATCTTCCAAATATCATTTACAAAATTTGTACGCTTCACCGTAACTTGGGAGAAAAAGGAAGGAAGAGCCTCTAACGTATCTATTTAACTATTAACATTTACAGTTTTCGAAATAAAAGAATTAGGGTATCTGTTCCCATATTAATAACAGCTCGTATATTAATCTCAACCGTCGATAAACCAAATAAAAAATCAATTTGATTACAATTTCTCACATCGTATGTACACAATAATGAATAGACCACCTTCTTCAATGTTTGGAATATTATTTAAAATTCCGTTTGAGTAATGTTTTAGTTCACAAGACTCAAATTATTAAAAACAAAATTATAAAACACATTTATTTTCATTTTCCTACCTCTGCAGCCGAATTCCGGTCAAAAAATCTCTTGTAAGAAAAGAAATTCTTGAAGAGATTTTCAAAATTTTCTTATTTTGGAATTCCGACGCAAGTGTGGAAGAAATTTTTTGACAGATGAAAAAGAAAACGAGAATTTAAATTTCTTCCAAATTTTTGTGGGAGAAATTAGATAAGAGATTTTTTTGGGATGAAATTTGACTATATAATTGAGTCTTCACTTCCCATCATGAGTGTAAAATAAAGTGGAGAATGTTCTCGGTTCCCTGGGAATTCATCCAATGTACTTAATTGCCATTCAAGTTACATAGTCATGCAATGGCAAGCATAGAAAAGCTTTCAATAAATAACTGTGGAAATGCTAATAGAATGCTAAGTTAAAAATCAGGCCAAGTTCCAGATGGAATGTATAGCCATTGAGAAAGAATAAGAATCGTGTTTGATTGATTATTTGATTACATTTTTTCAAGGCAAACATTCCAAAACACCCGAATTAAGCTAAACACCCGAAAAAGCTAAGCTAAAGCTAAGCTAAAGCTAAGCTAAGATAAAGCTAAAGCTAAACCAAATGCTAATGGTTCGGTGTTTTCGAGGTAATAAAGTTAGAGCATTCGTTTTTTAGACAGTTAGAAATCACAACAATGTTGCTGTTACTGCATATTTTCATCACTAGATTGAATATTTATCTTTTTTTCCTTCATTATTCCGATAACAATAAGCAAAAGCAAGTTTTATTTTCGATATGAGGATGTTTTGAACAACCGGTATGCAAATAGTTGTTAAAAGACATCTAGGGGAAAATATGTGAACTAATATTTTTCTTCGCAAGAAATTTTAGTTTTTTTCTTTCTCTTCAGTCTATCGGAATACGGTATGAAGAGAAGAAATTTTTGGAAAGAGAAAGAGAATTTATAAATCTCTTTTTATAAAGAAATTTTTCAATTTTTTCTTAAACCTTCGGAATTCGGCTGCTGAACTGTTGATTTGATGCACTGCTCGATTGCTACTAGCAGATTCATCTCATTTCACGCCGTTGTTTTCCACTCAATTTCAAGCTAAAACAAATGAATCCTTTCAAAATACACTTCACAACACATAGAGCACATCACAATTTCACTATAAATATAATCATATTTGAAAAACTAACACGATTTCCTATAGTTTGATATAGGTTTATTTCGAACAACGTCTAAATTATTCTTGTCCGTATTCCAAACTATTTACATGGCTGCAGCATCGGCAAGGGCTGCCGACCTAGATTTTTATTTCAAAAATGCTTGAATGAACTTTCATTGTGAAATTCAACTCTTATGTTTGTAAAACAAGGTATATCGAAGAGATAAGCTATGACAAACATAAAATTAAACTGATAAGTTGGAAAACTACAACGAAAACTGGAATTTTGTAATTATATTTCAACTCAAATACAAAACATTGAAGAATTCGGCATCACTGCAATCATATCGTTACGTATACACACAAGTAATAGTGTGCGTATTTTATGTTGGAAACAGTATTATTGATATAGGTACAGGCATAGGATTAACTGTTTTTGAATGTTATTGAAATAGGTCCATGGCAGTGATTATGTTTTTAGCAAAATACTTCTATAATGTGATGAAAATTTCATTTTTGAAGTTACCAAATTGTTATCAATTAAAAATGACGTGAGCCGAGCATAATTATTCTCATGTTTCTTGATTATTGGATGAGACATAAATGCATTTCATATGCGCATTGGCTTATTGTTATTAATATAGGAACAGATACCCTATTTTTAGAACGTAAGTGCATGCCGGTTCACCTCATACAACGTATGTACTTTTTTTATGAGCTGCAAAGTTTTTCCATATTTTTTCGCTTCATGTAGAGTGTATAACAGTAGAAAAAATATGTAGTTTTCTGAGAATTCTCACATGTTTTATAATCAACGCATAAAACATAAAAATATAATGGTGTATTTAACTCAAATTTAAAGAAAATGTCTCTTGTCTCAAGTCCCCTACACTTTCTAGTGGAAGTTCGCTGGAAATCGTTGAAGTCAGTGTTAAAAACTTGTTTTTGTTTTATAGACCCACGATATGCATTGGTAGCATTACCAACTCAAGGCATATAGTCAAATCCCCTTCCCACAACACCATCCTTCAATTTTTGTTCATAAATCAACTGTGTTGGTACTAGTACATGCATGGTACACTTCAGAAATATGCTGACCTAAGAAAAATCTCTTCTTGAAAAGTGACCATTTGTTATCCCACGTAACGAGACGACCGCTCTCAATTATTAAAGGAACTGACATATGTTCATTTTGTACCTCTAGACACCACTTCAGAAGCTACATCTGGCGTTAAAATGGCACAATGTATCGCATGTCGAAGTGAGCAACATGCCCGTACCCATGTCCTGTTTGAATACCTTTCCAAGTATCATTGACAATTTTCCCGGCTACGATGGCAGCCGAAGCGTGCTAACCACTCCCGAGAGGTTTGCCTTCTCTCGTTAGATATGTTACAGAAAAGCCTCATCTCATTTGTCCGCTTGTTGCAAACTCACTTCACCACCGATAACAGTCATCATAATTTGGACAATTAAAATGTTCTACATCTCTTCCGAATTGGAGTACACACGCCCGATTGGTCTGAACACCGGCCCACCCACATGTTCGTCTTTTAGTGGTTTCACATTGAGTCATTGGAATCGCAGGCAGCCAGAGCATTGCTGCCATATTGGTTCATCCCAAATAATCATTGTCCTAGGACTGAATGTCACTATGAGAAACTCCTATTCGATTATATGACAAAAATATGAGAACGGAGATCCACCAGGTGCAAAGTTTACTATAGTTTTGATTTTTTTTTGGATATGGTAATAACGTATAATAATTTGTTAAGATACCAGTACACTCGGACGATCTGTGATTTTTGATGATTTTTCAATAAAGGAATAAAAATTGGGGACTCTCGGAAGGATTTCTATAAAAGTTTCTGCTAAATTGCTGAGAACATTTCAAAGACAGATTTTTGTGTACATTCCACAGGAATTTGTTTAGGAATGGCCAGGAACTACTGAAGAATTTCAAAAGGATTTTCCACACGGAAAAAAAGTACCCAGCTTTGACTTTTTTTTAAAACTAATCTTTGTGCTATTTCCTCCTTTTCTTTTTCATCCACTCTTGCTTCTGTTGTCAAAAACAAAAGAGCAAAACAACGAAACGGCGTCAGTTCAGTACGAGAAGCAAACCTTAAATTTATTGTCTGAAGTCGTGAGTGAATTAAGCCTCTAGGCTAGATGTACCAGTCGTGGCTATAGCACCAGTTGTCGCACTAGTGCTTTATATGCGAAATGGCCAATCAAATCACCACAAAACAAGTTCAGATCGACAAAGCATATTCATATAATACGATAACACCTTTGATCTCCTCCAAAACAAGCAAAGCATAATTGTAAAAATTGATTTTGCTTAATTTTTGACGTTCTTTGCACCAGTTGTCGCACTAGTGATCCCTATTTGGCCAATCCCATAAGAAAACAATGGGATTTGCCAAATAAGGAACCAAAATTGAGAATAGTGCCACAACTGGTTCCTATTATGGATTAATCAATTTTGAGGATTACAACAAATTTTATTTTTGTTTTCACAGCTGCTCTAAGGGGCAAGAAGTAAAACCTTTCGCTTGATATATAACGTCGACCCGCATGCCTTTTACTTATTAAAAAAAATAGTTTTTCTTATGTATGGCGACGATTGGTATACCCACCCTAGTTGAATAAATAAAACTTACTTACGCTCGGTACATTTCTTAACATGGGAATAATCGCAAACTATTTTGTGAAATGCCTGGAGGGATTGCCGGGATAAGGTCTAGAGGAATTTTAACTTATTTGAATTTTTTGGAGGAATTCGCAATTGAATTTTCATAAGTATTCCTAGAAAAACTTTGAAATATTTCTGGAAAAACTGGCGTGGAGTTGGTTCAGAAATTTTATGTGAGATTCGAAATGGGTTCAGTGGAAATTACTGAAGAGTTCTCGAAGTAAACTATTGAGAGTTTTGGAAGAATTTCTGGAGGAACTTTAGGGAGAATTTCAGGAGAAATTCCTTGAGGAAAACCGGTGGACATTCTAGGGGACCATCCATAAAAATCTTATTATTTCTCAGGTAGGTTTCAGAAAGAATTCATGGGGAAGTTTCGTAATAGCTCCTGCGGAATTTATAGACTCCAGAGAAATTTTCAAAAGGAATTTGGAGGAGATACTTCAGGAGACACCCAAATGGTGAAACTTGCAACCAGATAGACCATGTTCTTGTGGATGGGCGCCATTTCTCGGGTGTTATCGATGTGCGGACATTAAGAGGTCCGAACATTGACTCTGATCACTACCTCGTTTTCAGTCAAATTCGATCACGATCACTGTATCGAACGAAAGATCACAGCGAACGATGCGTTACAATATCCAGCGATTGTCGAGACTTTGTTGAATAGTGGAAGTGACGGTGCATCGGTGAACGGAATAAATATTAGCGACGATGGACAAGCTGTGGAGCCGCCTACACTAGATGAGGTTAGAAAAGCTATTAAAAAGCTGAAAAACAATAAGGGTGCGGGGAAGAACCAACTCCCGGCTGAACTTCTCAAACATGGCAGTGAGCAGCTTTAGGAAGCTCTGCACCATATTATGTCGAAAATATGGGAAGACGAGGAATTGCCTGCTAGCTGGTTGGACGGCCTCATCTGCTCTCTTTTTAAGAAGGGGAACAGACTACAGTGCGCCAATTACCGAGGAATAACTCTCCTTAATTCGGCGAACAAAATTATGTCCCGTATTCTGTTCACCAGATTTAGACCGCTTGAAGAGCCCTTCGTCGGGGAAAACCAGGCAGGTTTTCGTGAGGGCCGATCAACGACGGATCAAATGTTTACCCTGAGACAAATCCTTGATAGATTCCGGGAGTACAACTTGCAGATCCATCATCTGTTTATTGATTTCAAGGCGGCGTACGATTCAGTGAAACGGAATGAATTATGGCAAATTATGCTTGAACATGGTTTTCCAGCGGAACTGATACGGCTGATTCGTATAACGTTGGACGGATCGAAATCAAGTGTAAGGGTTGCGGATGAAATATCGACATCATTTGTTACCTTAGATGCATTAAAACAGGGTGATGCACTCTCGAATCTACTGTTCAATATAGCGCTCGAGTGAGCGATTAGGAGAGCTGGTGTGCAAAGAAACGGTACCATTTTCTCAAAATCGCATATGCTCCTGGGATTTGCTTACGATATCGATATTATCGGGATTGATCGCCGTGCCGTGGAAAAGGCTTTAGCGCCTTTTAGAGACAGACAGCGAAGATTGGACTCACGATCAATACCAGCAAAACGAAGTACATGGTCGCTGGCATCAACGTGGGCTCAGTAGTGGTGGTGGTAATGAAATGGTGCTAGATGGTGAAAATTTTGAAGTGGTAGAAGAATTTGTGTATCTTGGAACATTAGTGACGTGCGATAATGATGTTACCCGCGAGGTGAAAAGGCGTATTGCAGCTACAAATTGGGCTTATTGCGGGCTTCGCAACCAGCAAGTCCCGTAGTCTGCAAACGACGACAAAATTCGCGCTATATACTACTCTGATTTTTCCTGTTGCTTTATACGGCCATGAAACATGGACGAGAAAGGATGCTGATCGGAGAGCTTTCGGAGTTTTTGAGTGTAAGATGCTGCGGACAATACTCGGCGCGTCTGGCGGCGTCGCATGAATCACGAGTTGTACCAGGTGTATAAAGGGATGGATATTGTTAAGCTTATACAACACGGCAGACTACGATGGGCTGGACACGTTGTTCGTATGCCGGAAGAACGTCAAGCGAAGATAATATTTTGTAGAGAACCCAGAAGAGGCCGCAGGCTTCGTGGAAGGCCGCGATGGCTTTTTGCAGTTGAAGAGGACCTGAGGGCGCTCAATGTTCAGGACGACTGGAAGCGATTTGTCCAGGATCGAGTCCAGTGGAGAAGAATACTCCATTCGGGGTAGGTTCATCGAAGAGCTGTAGCCCATCAAGTGAAGTAAAGTACTTCAGGAACTTCCGAAAAAAATTACTGCATGAATCTCCGGAGGATTTATCTGAGGAGCTTTCGGACAAACTCTGAGGAGCTTCGAAAGGAATTCCAAAAAAAAAACTTCCGTGGAATTTGTGGAGGAATTCTGGTGGACCTTTCCGAGGAATTCCTCAACCAATTTCTGATGGAACCTTCGGAAAAATCAGAAGAACTTCCGGCAGAATTCTTGGAGCAACATCTAAAGGAAATGATGGAGGAATTTCCGGACGAATTTTCGGAGGAACTTGCAGAAGAAATTTTTGCAGGAGCTTCAGGAGAAATTCCTGGAGGAAATTTGATAGAACTTTCGTAGGAACTGTGGGAAGATTTCGTGGAGGAACTTTTTTTAGGAATTCCTGGAAGAGCTTCCCAACTAACTCCTGGAGAAACTTCCGGAGGAATCCGAGGGACTTCAGGACGAACTCTGAAGAGTTTTGAAAGGAATTTCTGAAGAATCTTCCAAAAAAATTTGAAGCATCTTCCTTAGAAATTCCTGGAGGAACTTCCGGGGGAACATCTGGATAATTGTCAAGAGGAATTTCTTGAATAGCTTCCCAACGATCTACGGGAATAAACTTCCTGATGAAATCCAAAGAAATTCCTGAAAATTTTTGTCTCTTGAAATTACTTTACGCCGACTCACGCCACAGCGCCACCGCCGCCGGAGCTATCTCCAACGTCCTGTTCCAGTAGCATACTATTGTGTATACCCATCCACAAAACTGGATAGAGAGTTACAGAATATTATTTGTAATGTAAGAGTTAAATAAGTTGAATAGAGATCCTTTCTAAATTATGGAATAACAGCGCTGTAATTTGAATTAGAAAAAAAAAGATTTGTAACTCTTATTGACCTGACACGATACTCACCTAATCCGAAATAGATTATCCTAATTGAATTTATTCTGGTGGGCAAAGATTTCTAACCTAAAAATTATCAAAGTTGAACTATTTTTTTTATAAGTCAGTTTATAAATATAATTGACCGGTAAGCTAGTCTGAGTGTAGCAAAAGTGCTAATAATTGTAGGTAATGTACGGGAACACGAAATTAAACTTAAATTCTCCTTCAAATTGAAATGTTTGTTACATATTTCAACCAACTTAGACAAGAATAACCTCTCTGTAAAACCACACCCCAATGGTAACAAATGTGCACTAGCATATCTGGGGATTAACACGACAACGCACATTGACTACTCATTGGACGTAAAGTAAATATCATTTAGGACTACCATTCTAAGCTGAAGTAATTAGTTTTCAGCATTTTAAATGTCATTGTTGTTTTTATCATAATTAACAGCTTATTCCACATGGAAAACATATGTGTTTGCTATTGACTTGAAATATGACTGTAGTACAATATTACACTACTCACCGCATCATGCGATGGTAACTTTTGACAAAACTTCCACATAACCGTCCTTAGCCCTGTCATGTAAGTAATCAAAGTGTCCAAATGTTTTATGCATAAAAATGAATTTCTGTCTGTCTGACCCTTATAAACTCGGAAACTATGGAACCGATCGGCATGCAAATTTGTGTGGAAGTTTCTTAAGATGGTTTGAGACCTCTTACCGCTCTGGTGGGGGGTGGGGGAGGGGTTTCCCATACAAATGAAACATACATTTCTGCACAAATTTCTGTCAAGCAAATGACACCAAATTTGGCATGTGGAGGTTTTTGAAGACAATAAATGCTTCTATGATGGATATAATGGATGAAAAGGACGCTCCTATACAAATAAAACATTGATTTCTGTATATAACTCGATAACAAATCAGTTAAATGGAATGCCCTCTGCCAAATGAAATCGAATCATAGAGCAAACATTAAACTTGAATTGTGAGTACAAAATAAATGTTTTTGCTAACTGTAATAAATTTTAAGCGAGACGAAGTTTGGCGAGTCAGCTAGTAAAAAATATACGTAAAACACCGCTGGAATGAGAAGAAAGTTGAGTAGTTAATTAAATTTAGGTAACTCCAAATAATCTTCCTAAACAAACAAGAACAACTAATTCTGAGTTAATTAAACTTCTGGCCACTTGAATACCGATAGTGCCGGCTGAAAATGGGGGTGGATTTTATTGCTATCGAAGTGTAGCATATGTAGGTGCACACATTTATGGGATTCTGGTAAATGACCATTTGGCATGCTAGAGGCGACACAATTTCGAATCTGAATGAAGAATACCAATTCTACATGTTGTAGAGCCATTTGGACGCGACAGACTAACATGTGGAAAAGAAATGTCCCGCAAGCATCATATGTTATCAATTAAGTTTTTCCTTCTCTTGTATGGTGATCGACGATACAATAGTGGAACGCACTATTCCCAATGAGGCAATAAAATTTAGATTGTTCAAAATCAACTAACCATGTAGGCTGCTGGGTGGGAATTTATGTTGCGAATCTAAATAGTATTAGCAGACCGAAAATCGGTTTCCATGTGGGTACAAGAATATGGTTGATGCTTTTTCCATTCCCCTGCAAGGATGGACAGTTTTCCCGAATGCTTCCAAATCTCAGCTTATATATTTTCGCATATGGCAAGAGCTTAAAGCAGACATATTGTCACTATGAATTAAGTTTCAATTAATTGGTTTATCGTAGTTAGATATTCAGAAATGATGCGGGATCAAACATCAACTTTCAAAAATTACATTGATGGGATTCAAGCCAAATAGTATAGCAAATATGTTAAGTACCTAGATATACGCACTTATTAGTAAAAAAAACTTTATCTTAAAAACAGATTTTTAAATAACTAATAAAAATCATACGCTGTGCCAATTTTTTTTGACAAAGTGAAATAATATTTTGAAAATGATCTAAAGTTGCTTTCTTGGTAGAGTGTACCCGAGCAGACCTCGATAACAGAAATTGGTATGAACTAGCCTTGCATAAGAGGTCAAGTACCAAACATTAATATGCAAAATACTTTAGGCATAACAAGCTTAGGTATTTCAATACCAAACGAATAAAAATTTGTGATGCGTTTGGTATCGTGATAACTGAGTCCACAACAGTGTAATAAAATAAGACCGGATCGCCGTCTTCGTCCAGAGGTCACACTGATTGAATATTTAACACTTGGCATTGGACAACGGGCAGGACATTTACACAACACCCAGTGGACTGGTGACGAATTTACGAAAAAGTTTTCTTTTTACTAGGGCGGAAATCGGCTATCCGCACGGCCACAAAGCCCACCTTACGGCGATTACAAACGTTTTATATACCAACTGTTATAAGACGAGTTTAGTACCATCCATTTTATTCCACCACATTGTGCAATCCTTGCAGATACGAATTATAAAATCTGAGCTATAAAAGCCAAATTTGTTTCCTAGATATAAGTGAAGGAGTGAAAGAACTAATCATAGAATAAAACCCAGCAGGATAATCTAAAATGAATTCCATCCCCGCAACTTCGATGTCGTAGTGCTGCAGGAAATCTGCTAGACATGACAGAAAGTTTGGAAAAGCTGGCATCGAGCGGCTACCTTCTGTGGCACTACCAACGAGCTGGGAACCGGCTTCATAGTGCTGGGCAAGATGCGCCAATGCGTGATTTGGGGGCAGCCAATCAACGCAAGGGTGTGCAAGCTGAGGATAAAAGGCCGATTCTTCAACTATAGCATCGTCAACGTGCACTGCCCACACGAAGGGTGACCCGACGACGAGAAGGAAGTGTTATATGCACAGCTGGAACAGACATACGATGGATGCCCAATGCGGGACGTCACAATCGTCATCGGCTACATGAACGCTCAGATAAGAAGGGAGGAAATGTATATCCGACCAGATAATCTGCATACCGTATCGAACGACAACGGCCTACGATACATAAACTTTGCAGTTTCCAGCGGAATGGTAGTCCGAAGCACTTTCTTCCCCCGCAGGAATATGCACAAGGCCACATGGAAACTATCTAATCAAGAAACTGAAAACCAAATCGACCACGTTCTAATCGACGGTAAATTCTTTTCCGACATCACGAATGTACGCACTTACCACAGTTCAAATATTAAATCCGACCACTTCCTCGTAGCAGTATGTCTGCGCTCAAAACTCTCGAAGGTGTACAACACGCGTCGGAGTCGTCCGCCGCGGCTAAACATTGGGCGGCTACAAGACGGTAGACTAGCCCAAGACTACGCGCTCTGGAAGTGACACTCGCAAAGAAAGAGCAGCTCGGCGCAGCGTCTCTTGAAGATGGCTGGAGAGATATTCGATCCGAGATTGGAAGCACCGCAAGCGCTGCACTAGGTACGGTGCCCCGGATCAAAGAAGCGACTGGTATGACGGCGAATATTAGTAGTAAGTTAAGGATAAGAATGCAGAATGGGCGAGATTGCTGCAACATAACACGAGGGCGAACGAGACATGATATACACGGACGTGGAACAGAAAAAAATCGATTTTTCAGAGAAAAAAGCGCCAGAAGGAAGATTGAGACCGTGAAGAGACGGAGCAACTATACCGCGCTAATAACGCATGAAGTTCTATGAGAAGTTGAACCTTTCACGTAAGGGCTACGTTTCACAGCCCGATATGTGTAAGGACATAAACGGGAACCTTCTTAAAAACGAACGTGAGGTGATCCAAAGGTGGCGGCAGCACTACGAAGAGAACATGAATGGCGATGTGGCAGACAACGGTGGCGGTATGGTAATGACCTAGGAGCACGCGCGCAGGACATACGACTTCCGGCTCCGAATCTCCACGAAATCCAGGTGGAGATCGACCGGCTGAAAAACAACAAAGCCCCTGGAGTTGACCAACTACCAGGAGAGCTGTTTAAACACGGTGATGAGGCACTGGCTAGTGCGCTGCACTAGGTAATTACCAAGGTTTGAGAGGATGAGGTTCTGCCGCATGAGTGGATGGAAGGTGTCGTGTATCCCATCTACAAAAAGGGCGATAAGCTGGATTGTAGCAACTACCGCGCAATCACATTGCTGAACGCCGCCTACAAGGTACTCTCCCTAATTTTATGCCACCGACTTACACCAATTGCAAGAGAGTTCGTGGGGCAGTACCAGGTGGCATTTATGGGTGAACGCTCTACCACAGATTAGGTGTTCGCCGTACGTCAGGTATTGCAGAAATGCCGCGAATACAACGTGCCCACACATAATCTATTTATCGACTTCAAAGCCGCATATGATACAATCGATCGGGATCAGCTATGGCAGCTTATGCAAGAAAACGGATTTCCGAATAAACTGATACGATTGATCAAGGCGACGATGGATCGGGTGATGTGCTTATTTCGAGCTTCAGGGGCATTCTCGAGTCCCTTCGAAACGCGCAGAAGGTTACGGCGAGGTGATGGTCTTTCGTGTCTGCTATTCAACATCGCTTTGGAAGGAGTAATACGAAGGGCAGGGATTGGCATGAGTGGTACGATTTTCACGAAGTCCGTCCAGTTATTTGGTTTCGCCGACGACATTGATATTATGGCACGTAACTTTGAGAAGATGGAAGAATCCTACATCAGACTGAAGCTAACCGGTGTGGACTAGTTATCAACACGTCGAAGACGAAGTACATGACAGGAAGAGGCTCAAGAAAAGACAATAATGCTGTCCAATGAGAGCTTGAAGTAGCTCGAAGTTTCTCCCTGTCCTGCTCATGCCCATTTGTTGACAAAAAAGAACGAGAAGGACGGGAACAACTTCGAGCTACTTCGAGCTGCTCATTGGACAGCACTAATGTAAGCCACCCACCACGAGTTTGTATCGGTGGTGACAATATCGAGGTGGTTGAAGAATTCGAGTGCTTGGGTTAACTGGCGACCTCCGATAATGATACCAGCAGAGAAATTCGAAGACGCATCATGGCAGGAAATTGTATGTACTTTGGACTCCGCAGAAAGCTCCAATCAAATAGAGCTCGCCGCCGTACCAAACTGAGTATCTCCGCAGACTACGTTGTTAACTCCAATTGGAGACGTGCAGCCATGGACCAAGCTGAATGGAAAAGACTTTTGTGTACTGCACAGGCCACTCCGGCCTTAGTCTGGTAATGAATAAAATAACGTCCATGGAAATCTTAAAGCCCGACTTTTATGTCCTTTTTTTAGTTTCTAATAAATTTCCAAATATAACAAACCTTACGGTTCTTAAGTAGCAACGATAATCTAAATATGAATTTTTATTTTAAACGTAATCATACATATTGGAGAAATAATTTTCTATAACGTCAATCCAAACATAATTTCAGAGATAGGAGGGGCCTTCCTAAGCCTAGTAGTAAGATGCGCGGCTACAAAGTAAGACCATGCTGAGGGTGGCTGGGTTCGATTCCCGGTGCCGGTCTAGACAATTTTTGGATTGGAAATTGTCTCGATTCCCCTGGGAAGTGCTGAATGAACACAGTGAAAGAAACCCAACAGTTTTTTTTGCAACATTATTTATTATCTGCTATACTGAATGCTTTCCATTGTTTATTACAATTTTTGTAGTTTTAATTTCTCCTAATCACATTTTATAACGCTTTTAATGTTTTTATGATGACCTTATTGCATGGAACACATTGAACATGAATATTGTAATAATATTGTCCTTGTCTTACATATTCTAGGATATTTATTTTTGTGTGCTTGTCATACTATTAAATTCATTTATAACCAGCGCCTATCTATGTACTAATAAATATAAAATTACGTTTCTAATTTGATTCCAATTTTCATTTGTTCGGATAGTACGATATTAGCCAGCATATCTTGAGCATCATAACACAGATCATAATTTTGCTCCAAAATGTGTGCTTATTCTGCGTATCGATTAACTCGAGAATTGTCGATTTTGACAATAAATTAACTTTTCATTCATACGAGAGGCAGAATTAGCACACGGGATTCACACCGTAGAATGGAGTGGCCTAGACAACTTTTTTTTTCAAAGACAAGCCTAGGAATGAATCCACTACCTACTACTAGAAGCTTCTTTCCTTATGGTCGCAAGTTTTAGCATACATTTAACCATCAAATATTTTTTCAACAGCTGTCACAGAAAATAAATATTCAAAGATTTTTTTCATAAATATTTTATCTAGAAAACAAATTGCAACAAATGTAGACTCTAAATAATAAAATATCCTAGATAGAAGAAACAAAAGATATCGCCAATTTTATTTTGGTTAAATAGGAATTCACTACATTGTTCATTACAGGCTTTTCCGTATTTGTATTTGTAGAATAAATCTAATCTTTGCTTTAAATTGGCAGCGTAAAGCATCAACTTTATATTGTTTTTTTCCAATATGTACACCAAATTAACTTATATATAAAAACCTTATGAAAAACTCGAAAACTGTGTAGAAGTTTTGCAAATAAAACATTAGATTCTTATACAAAAATGATAGTTTTTTTGTATACATCTTCTTCCCTATATATAAAAATGAGTTTGCATATTCTTTGAGGCAATATAACTTACGAACGGATGGACGAATTAGCATGATTTAAATATGTACGGTTTGATTCGTTTTAAGAAGGACTGTGTTTATATAAGAAGAGGACATACATTTTCCCGGGAATTAGTTGAAAAATCACAAAAATGCAAAACAATTGGTATTGGTTTCTAGATATATTCACTCATCCAAATTACTTCCAAACGCTTAAAAACTATTTTTTTTTTCACTATTTGAAATCAAGAGAATTATAAATAACATGATAGCGTCAATGTATTAGGTAGTTCGGCACAAACATTTCAAAAGGGCGTAACTGATTTTGTAAACAAAAGCTTCTCACGTCGCTGGTGGGTTAATTTGAGCCCACCAACGCAATCTAATACCACTGATGGAAGCACCGAATCCTCTTCTTTCATTTAATGGTGCTGGATTGCGTGGGTGAGCACAAATTAGCCCACCAGAGACGTGAAAAGCTCTTGTTTACAAAAGCAGTTTCGCCCTTTTGAAATGTTGTTGCCGAGTTTTCCTATGAACGATGAAGGATTTTTTCAAATTAAAAAAGACTCCTGGCCTTTTGGCAGCACGGTGCGGCTAGAAGTTCTTATGCCGAGGTGAATTTTTGTTCGGTTTGGGGATACATTTTTAAATGTATTCTAATATATTTATATTAGTTCTAGTAAAATGAACAAATATAAAAGATTAAAGTACGTGAGTTTAGAATTCTTGTGTGGTCACAGAGTATATAAATAAATTGGTGTGGTGATTAACAGCTTCAAGCAATGATTACATTGAGAACTGTTACGATTTTCAAGTAGGTGTTTATATGATTTTGTAAAAGTGGGAAGACTCACTCCGGCTTAGTGGTGTAACAACGTAGAGCGAATGTTCGGAATCCACATTTTTATTTTCTATAATTGAACCAATAAGGAGTGAAATAAATTATTGAAAAATATTGAGTATTGTGTTTTTAAAATTATCAACCATAAACCTACGCCTTCCAAAAAGTATAAATCCTTAGTCTTCTGTGCAGTGAGCCGGGAATGGGGTCTATAGGCCCAAGTAGTGATTTACCCTAAGTAGTGAAGAAATTCAAAACGATTGTAAATACATAAATTGATGTATAGTGCTGTGCTGCAATATTTGACATTTGATCGGGATTCTGCCAAACCACACCAAGCGGCTTTTCAACTGGCGTTGAACGAAAATCATTTCATATCAATTCATACGTACATATGTTGTAGAATATCCTCAGTTATGTGGTTGAAGGACATTCGATACGATTTGTGATCAATTTAATCTGCTAAACGAAAACTAGGACAGAAAAATGGGATGGATGGCGCTTGGTGCGATTTGGCAAAACCCCCGCCCATTTGAAAAACAAGAGTGTCGGTCTCGAGCAACACAGGGTCCGATCTGCTAGTTTTGAATAAAAATCAAACAATTCTACATGCTTTTTATGCCAAGTATTTTCTATATATTGTGTGAGGTTCTTTTATGCAAACCTACATGAGTAGATATTGAAGGGACCATCGACTCATGGAAATATCGAGTTGTGGAATAGAAAATGCATGAGAATCTGTTTCAAGGGACCACCACAGTAACCCAGAAAATATTTTTTGATATGGCATAATTTGCTTCAACGAGTCGATATCGAGTCATAGAACATCGACTCATGGATGTAGGACTACGTATGTGTTTTCTATACTGGGATACACTTAGCGATTGCAGAAATCGAAGGGCGTCACCAAAATATGATAAACTTTGGACGTTAATATGTGATCCGTTTCTCGATGAATTTCCATTTTTTTCACCTTTCAACGTTTCTAAGAATATTGGTTTTTATTCATTTATCATCGACAATTGTTAAAAAGTTTAAAAATATTTAAACTAACCAATCCCGTACGTACATCACAAGCATAGACATCAAAATTGAGCAACGGTTTGGTTTTGTTGCTGTTTGCGATTTGAATTGCGCATTATTAAAAGTAAATTAGTTCTTCTCGGGGCCACTATTTTATTTAAGTTAAGAGAGGAGAGGAACTTTCTTCAAAGTTCAAAGCATAATCGCTTAGCTACTTTACAAAATTACCATCAGTAGCGGAATAGCATCCAGTAGCCTTGCGAGCAAAGGCGTAGGATTGCCAATCCGGAGATGGCGAGTTCGATTCCCAGTCCGGTCTAGGGTGTTTTCGGGTTGGAAACATTCTCGAATCCCTGGGTATAGTGTATCCATTGTACTTGCCACACAAGATACATACTCATATGCATGCAATGGCGTTTCAATAATGTTTTCAATTAATAAATGAGGAAATGCTAATAGAATACTAAGTTGAAAAGCAGGCCAAGTTTCAGTTGGAATGTAGAGCAATTGAAGAAGAAGAAGAAGAAGCGGAATAGCATGTGATTACAAATCTCGATTAACTTTTCAAAAGGACCTAAGTAACATTTTTTTCATGAATTAATTTGAGTACTGCAATCAAAACCTTTCGTGTTGTTCTATTGATTGCGCTATTCAAATTAATCCATGAAAAAAATATTACTTAGGTCCCTTTGAAAAGTTAAGCGAGAAATATCATCCATTACGTAAAACTACGTAGTCCTACGTCAACCTTGCGTACAACCTGACTGTGCTTTTCAACACTCGTGTTATTTACTTAACTTCACACGCCCTTGGGCTGAAAATCTCGCTAATAAAGACATAAAAAAATAACTTCACAAAGCTCGACGGATAGATGAACACGCCGTGCGACGCGACTCACGCAAAGAAATAACAATAATTAAAACAATAAACCGTCAAATTGAACTGTCGCGGCGCATCGCGCGGTATCCAGTTTTCCGCGAGCGGTAATGGCCGCCAGCTTGCCTGCGGATTAGTCTCTGATTTGAGACTTCTGGAGGTCAACTGCACCCACCGTTCGAGCATTTTGATCAATGTGGTATATAAAAAGGTTTGAATTCACTTAATCATCACCTTTTTTTATGCCACATTGGTCAGAATGCTCAGTGCGGTGGGTGCAGTTGACTTCCAGAAATGTCAAATCAGAGACTAACCCGCAGGCAACCTGGCCGCCATTACCGCTCGCGGAAAACTGGATACTCTAATATACTGCCGCTAGTCAGTCCCATCTGTATATGACATGCATATACAGATGGGACTGACTTGTGGTTAGCGGCAGCTTACCTCTTTTTGTTAAAAGCAAAATATTCAACTATATATGTATTAAATAATATAAATATCTATTGTACCTAAAAACAATTTAAAAGAATTTGTATGGAAAAAGTAAAATTAAAGTTTGAACCCTCTTACAACGTCAAGGTAAACTCTTCGGATTTGTTAGAGAAGGTTTCGGAGGTTCATGAAATTTTTCTGCACGCTCTCTCAAATTGTCATTACTGACCAAAAATTCCAAAGAGATAATTAAAGGAGACAAAATTATGAAATAAAATTGTATCGCCATAAAGCATCAGTTTTTTAGGTTTATTCGCTACTGCAATGCAAAGGTGAGCCAGTCTACACACTAAGTTTTTCTTTCTTGAGCTTGGGTAAAATCGGGCACCGCTGTTGCTCATTAAATTTGAGAACTGAAGCAGCAAATTTTTTTTTTTTATTTTTTTTTATTCTTTATTATCGAGACTTTCAGCCCGAGGCTGGCTCGTCTCGTAAAACAGCAGGAAATTTTGTTTATTACTGATTTTCGTCAAAATATTTACGGTATCTCAGCAACTGAAACTTTTACTAAGATCTCGGCAAAAATCATGTTTGTTGAAACTCAGCGGTAAAATAAACAAAAAATGCTGAGGTCCCGGCGAAAATAACCTCTCAAATAAAAACAATAATAACAATAACGATAAAAAAACTATTGCAATGTTTAGTTGAATTGATGCTAATGGTAATGAATTTATAATTAATTAAAAGTTGTACGAATGTTAAAATATATTTTTAATTTGTTCGAATCAAATTCTTATACAAACGAATTATCTTCGCACCACTTCCATATCGCCACCAAATTGCCTGAAATATTGACAGGTCACAGGTGTCTCAAATTTCCAACTGGTGACGAATAAGAGTTGGAATTTTCAAACAATTTTGAAATTTGAACTGCCCTAATGAACACATTAGTGTGCAACTTCCCATTATCAAGTACCTTACAATTATTTAAATTGAGGTATGTGATAATGCAGTCATATTCTGTCTATATGCAGGACGAAGTCGAACGTATCCTTTGAGCATATATGTAGCGAACATGCGAATGATCGCAAAATTTTTAATTCAAAACCTAAATTAACAGCATATATGTAAAATCTGCATATTTTACTCCACCGAATTAGTGCCGTGTTGCATATTCTCTTCTGGTATTCATATCAAGGCAAGTGAACAAACAACAGAAACCAAACTCATAAATGAATACCAAGCGAAACGACGAATCCTTACATCTGAAGGCCACGGATGGAGATTGTTCCCCTTTGGATCAATTGGTTACACCAAGTTCAGTCTATATCTCTTAAGGATATAGTCCTCTAAACCCTAGGAACCTTTTTGTTTGCTGGCTATCCTCTGTTCGTACAGTTCTCTCCTAAGTCGGTCGATCTGAGTTCGTTTCAACGACCCAGGCAATTTAAAAATACTGCTAACAAATTGATGACAATCCATCAGATTGGGGTTCTTCTCCAGCGCCCGGAATAAGCCTATTAATGTGGAAATATCATCCGTTGCCAGGATTTCTTGCCGTAGTTGTATCACTATAGTGATTCCAACTCGTAGTAAGATTTTGTTTCCCTCCAGAAACACACAGTCCCATATCCGAAGGGCGGTTTCGGTAGGCACCACTTCCGCGTATAAGCAGATGAGCCACTTGGTGGCTATCACAGGCCATGGCAGTCCTGAAAACCAAACATCAAACATCACACATCAATATATTTATATATTTGAAGCTCAAATACTCACCTAAGTCAGCGATATGTTTATGCACATCAGGTACGCGTATTCTAATTAATTCGCTAAGCACATCAATATCCGTGATGAGGTTATCCATCTTCTTGGTGTGGTAGAGGGGAACTATGTTCTCTACCAGCACTTTGAGCAACCAAAATGTTGATTCTTCATTTTTCGTCACAATTAATATTAGGCCTAATTAATAGAGAAGGAAATGTTAAAGCATAGAACACGCAGTCGTCCTATGTATCACACTACTCACCGGCAATGTAATTCAGTCCCTGGCAATAGCCAACCGAGTTGTTGTGATGTGCATACGTAATGAGCACGTTGTACAGGCCGAGCTTATATTGCTCAAAGTGAATATTGTCGGGAAAGGTACGTGGAAGATCGATTTTGATTTGATCCGCTGAATTGTATGAATAAAATTTAATAAGATTCTACATCCATGAGCATCGCGACTTCCATGGAAGGGTACCTACAGATTTCCTGATCGTATTCGTACCGCAGCAAGGTCTGGTATAGACTTGGTTCTATTTGCTGTAATCGATAGGCACCGGACGACTTCATCCACACATCTTCCCGCAGTGGGCCGGGAATACCTTTGCGTACGAATCGTTTCAGCTTGCGAGGATTCGACAGAATGTCCGAGTCTTTGGCGAACTTTTTCCACTTGATGCTCCGGGTCGTCAGTACCGTGTAGTAGCTGGACATAATATTTTCGTACGACTGGTAGTCGAAGTCTGGTTCACGTTTGAATCCATACTCGTCGACGTCACTGCAGATGCATATATAGGGTATGAACGAGAATAACAAAATGAAAAAAGGTGTGTTATATGAAAGGACGTAAGAATAAAAGGGGAATAAAGGGTGTACCGTTTAAAATCCGCACATGCTCAAATTGCTCTAACTTTTCGGGTAAATAAAATAAATTGAATTTTTGCGAAGACATAGTTTAATATGTATTGTATACGCTCTGTGGATTGATTTCATCAGAAAGTAAACGAAAAAACGGTGAGTGCGCGAAAATTTTTTGCACGAGTGCTTTGAGAATAAGGATCTATCGCATCGTTCCTCCGAAAAAAAAAAGTTGTAAATCGCAATCTCTAGTATCATAAAATGGTTCAAAATGTCTAATATCATGAAACGGTTCGAAGCACGTCTGTCTGTTGATCGGAAGCGAAGATCCGGGAAAAGGGCCGTCAGGTCAACGAAAACGATCACAAGCGCTTGGTTGGGGCCTTCAAACGAAAACCGAACGCCTCAGATGTGGCTGAAAAGTAGCATGTGAGTAAGACTACTATAGCTAAGCTAGACTACATACGTTTAAGGGTCAGAAGTCCCCAAACTGTGATGAGAAACACAATACGGTCGAAAAAATCCGTTCCCGGAAGTTGTACAACCAGAAGTTAATCAAAAAACAAAGGCTAAGTGTGATGTCCCCGAGAACCTAAAGACTTAAAGTTCACCAAGAAGTTTTCAATTTCGCAAGCGATTTGTACTAGCGAAAAGCGGAGTACACCTTTCGTTACCACAAGCACCATAAATGGCCAGGTGTATATCTCTCCTGATAGCTCACGACGCTTCGACGATGTTCTGGCCGGATTTGCCATCATGCCACTACACGAAAGACGCGCTAGAGTGGTAAAATGCGAATGATGTCGATTTTGTGCCAAAAGATCGGCGCTCGATAAAAAACACTGGGCCATTATGGAAGAGGACCTTCTAAAACGACCTAGAAGAAATAAAGAAAGCATCGCTTAATATGCAAAAAAGGTTCGCGCATTCGGATATAAATGAATGATGCCAATACTATTCTATTTTATTTTATTCCTTCAGCACCCAGCGTTAGCCGTGTCGTGACTAACCATACTGTTGCCGCTGGCTACACTGCTCGAAGTAATCCGTCACAGGTGTCATCTGAACTGAACCTGGCACATGGCCTGTCAAAAGGAGCAGAAGACAACAGAGGAGATAAGGGAAAAATTGGCATGTGAATCGCAAGCAAAGTGACTAATCGTTTCTCTAAAATCTAAATTATATATTCTACCTAAACCCATAAGTAAATACCTAAAACTATTTGTGAATTCGTTGATGAATTGGAAGCAAAGCAGAAAGATGTGAGAATTATAATGCAAACCTAAAATTATATAAAGCTAATTAAGATTACTATTGCAGCTTACTAAAAGAGGTTAAAACCTAGAATCTAGCGTGTAGTTAAAAATATAGTTTCTGCCTAAAAGTAACTTAATCTAACATGCAAACTAGACTACAATCTAATGATTTCTTGTTTATAGCTAGGATACTCGTGAACTGAGTCGGGTTGAGTAGAGGGATAGTCTGCAGTACGAATACCGAAAGTGTAAGCTATCAAATATGTAATCTAGAACTTCCGCTAACTAAAATATATTTACAGTTTAAAGCTGTACCACAATCTACCTAGCGTGTTTGGTCCTACTGAGAACCCGGTGTCTAGTTCCCCTTCATACTCCCCGCTAACAGAGCTTAAAAACTTTCGACGATGAGTACTATCTCGAAAAACAAATCTCCTACATCGCCAAAGGTAGGACAAGAGGGAGGCTGCGTAAATTGTTCGCGCCCCAATTCCTACGACAATTTAGTACAATGCGATAATTGTGACGCTTGGTGGCATATGCGATGTGCAGGAGTGACTAGCTCAATATCGGAGCGACCGTGGACCTGTCCCACATGCCTGCCACTAAGTGTGTCGTCCTCTGGTAGTAACGCTGCACGTATAGCACTCCGACTGAAGCAACTCGAAGAAGAGCGCGCAATCCAGCAGCGCGAATGGGAGGCGGAGAAGAAGGCTTTGGAGCAGGAAAAAAGGGCCATGCAAGAGAAATATAAACTGCTGGAAGAGCAGTTAGCAGAAAAGGAGAACGGATCTAAACGAAGTCACGTAAGCCGGCGCTCCGGTATGCAGAGAGTGAGTGCTTGGGTCGAAAACTTAGCTGAGAATGAAGAATTAGAGGGCGCCGTCGGCGGAGAAGAATTAGCGGAACGAGGTAGATTAGACCAACCGAAGCCAAGTAATGGACCGTCAATGGAAGAACAACCAAATCAACCGACGATGGCTAATACTTCAGTGAATAGAATGTTGCTGAATCAGCGGCGAAATACTGGCGCGTACCCTAAAACTGCTCCGAAGTATCCAAATCAAATCGTAGGTTGTATAAAGGCAACCCAAGGTAATATTAAACTCCCTGCACCCCCCGTACTGCCACCAGGTAAGCCAACAATTAGCAGTAAGAAAATCGAGGAGCCCTCCTTTCAACCTACCAATGACTCATATAAAGATTTGCTAGCTAAATTAGGCTCGATAAGCGTATCTCCTAATATTGAACATTCTCCACCTGTTTTTGGTACAGAGCCTCCAATACAAGGCCGTGTCCCTACTGTTTCTTTTCCTGCAGTTGCGGAAGGAAACAAAACTTGTTCAGCACAAAGAGGCAATACTCAACTTCGTTCTGATAATATTCAATCAAGTTTGTCTCCTGCATTATGCGCCATGAGTGTGCCTGAGCAGGCCCCTTCCCCCTCGCAGTTAGCCGCGCGACAAGTAATGCCTCGTGATTTACCTGTGTTCACCGGTGACCCCGCGGACTGGCCGATATTCATAAGTGCGTTTGAAAACACAACCGTCGCGTGTGGGTACTCTAAAGTGGAAAACTTGACAAGACTACAGCGATGTTTAAGAGGTGCAGCCTACGAATCAGTCAGAAGTCGTCTCCTGTTGCCAGAATCCGTGCCTCAAGTTATCAGTACTCTGCAACTTCTCTATGGACGCCCGGAGCTGCTAATTAGTGTGCTATTAGAAAAGGTGCGATCAACTCCAGCACCGAAGGCCGAGAAACTCGAGACTCTAATGGAATTCGGCATGGCTGTGCAAGTTTATGCGACCATCTTCAAGCAGCTGGTCAACAGTCCCATCTAACAAATCCTTATCTGTTGATGGAGCTGGTGGAAAAGCTTCCGGCACACGTCAAGATGGATTGGGCCAACTACATGCAACGACATGTGGAAGTGAACTTGAAAACGTTTGGAGACTTCATGAGTGAAATTGTGATATCAGCAAGCAAGGTGACGCTGTACTCTGGAGGGTATGGTAAAAGCGGTTCCACAGATAGGACGAAAATTAAACCCAGAAGTTCAATGAATGCTCATTTGGTTAGACCGGAACATCCGAAACAAGAAGAGAAGTGTTGTGTTGTATGTGAGGAGCGTGGACATTATGCTCGAGACTGCGACGTTTTTCGAGCTTTTTCTGTCGATGACCGTTGGAAAACGGTACAAATCCACGAGTTATGTCGCAGTTGTTTAAATGCTCACGGAAGAAGGAGCTGTCGCAACGCCAACCAGTGTGGAATCAACGGTTGTACATATCGACACCATCGTTTGCTGCATTCAAATAGCAGTAGTCAACCCACAGCAGAAACAAGTGCGCGAAACATCGAATCGGCTGGGAGCCATACGCACCGTTTAATGGAACATCCATTGCTCTTTCGTATTTTGCCAATTACACTTCATGGACCTTCCAAGACGGTAGATACGTATGCGTTCCTAGACGATGGATCGCATCACACGCTTCTAGAAGAACAACTCGCCAAGGAACTCGGAATTATGGGTAGAAGTATGCCTCTCTGTCTCACGTGGACAGGAAATGTTTCACGCGTAGAAGCCAACTCGAAACAGTTACATCTTGAGGTGTCTGGGGCAAAGCAAAGAAACCTTCTAAAATTGAACGACGTTCGCACAGTGGAGAGCCTTGCACTGCCTGGTCAAACCTTACGAATTGAGTCTCTTAGAAGTAAGTTTGAACATCTGAAAGGTCTGCCTATATCTAGCTACAATAATGCGATCCCTCGTTTACTGATTGGAGTGAATAATCTGCACGTAACAGTTCCATTAAAAGTGAAAGAAGGTGAAACAAATGGACCAGTGGCCGTCAAAACTCGACTGGGATGGTGTGTGTATGGTGGAGGAAGTAATCCATCGTCAACGTCACTCAACATTCACACATGTGAGTGTAACAACGATCGGGACCTCCACGAGATGGTGAAGAACTATTTCACTCTGGAAGATGTCAGATCAAGCTCAACCGAACCATTGATCGCAGCGGAGGACAAGAGAGCTCTCGAAATTCTACAGAGAACAACTGTTCGCATTGGCGATAGATTTGAGACGGGGTTATTGTGGAAACAAGACGATATCGAGTTTCCTCACCCAACCAGAGAATGCATGATTTTATGACAATCGTGCATGAATTCCATGCACAGATTGCATGAGGCTGAGGCCCATGCACAGATTGCATTAAGTCAATATAGCAAGCCATTGCATTAGGTATCTGGTCACGAGAAAAAGGAACTAGGTTTGTGTTAGTGTCTACATAGAATCTATTTTTAAACTTCCGTCGAGGAACGAATTCTTTACACATACTTCGCCAACCTTATTTGCTTACAAAAAAAATTTGACCGAAATCGAGAATTGAACCTTTGTCGTCCACCAAGCCTAGCGCTATCCGGCTGACGCGCTTGCCATCTGGGCTATACACTAGCTGAGAGAAGCAGTGATAGAAGACTATCATAATCCTCGTTCTATACTATGTGAATGAAGTAGAAGGGTAATAGAGATAGCAAAGGGCGATGAAAATGGAATTGGCTCTGCGTCCTTGTCCACCATCAAGTTGCACGGAGTCGGGAAGATTGTGTGAGTCGAAGCTATGCTGATGTACACGATGCATATATTTGTTGCTGGAGGAGCTAAAGAGAGTCGTTTAGATGTGTTGGTCGAAACCAAATAAACCGATTTAATGCAATGAGTTGACGTAACAAGTATAACATTCTGTGAGTGGTTTGCATGCGAGATTTGATACAAAATGATTAATGCAAAGAATGTCACAACTTTTTGTTTTGCGTGCTGAGAGTTACAGCATGGCAATTCGTAGACTTGAATGTTTGGAACGTCGAATGGGAAAGAACGCCTTTCTGAAAGAAAATTTGTGTCGGCAAGTAGCAGAATATCAACAGAAGGGATATGCTCACAAGATCAGTGACAAAGAGATGCAGACAGCTGATCTCAAACGGGTTTGGTACTTGCCACTCGGGTCGGTGGTTAACCCGAAGAAGCCAGAGAAAGTTCGTCTGATTTGGGATGCAGCGGCCATGGTCGATGGAATTTCTCTCAACTCCATGCTCCTGAAAGGTCCAGATCAGCTAGCATCCTTGACAGGGGTGTTATTCCGGTTTCGCCAGTACGCTGTAGCGGTAACGGCGGACATCAAAGAGATGTTCCACCAAATAAGGATTCGAGAAACCGATCGGCACTCGCAGAGATTCTTGTGGCGCGATGATCCCGCAAAGTCAGCTGAGGTATTTGTAATGGACGTCGCTACATTTGGGTCATCTTGTTCGCCTTAGTCAGCCCAGTATGTTAAGAACAAGAACGCCAAGGAGTTCGCCAAAAAAATCCCGTTTGCTGCAAAGGAAATTGTCGAGAATACATACGTAGATGACTATTTAGCTAGTTTCTCGTCAGAAGACGACGCAGCAGACACGGTTGTACAAGTTAAAGCGATTCAACGAGAAGGTGGCTTTTTATTGAGGAATTGGCAATTCAACAGCGGCCATGTAATGCAGTGTTTAGGAGAACCTTTGGAGAAAGGAAAATTCACGACAAAAGTCAAAATTTCGAGCGAGTCCTAGGTATGCTCTGGGTTACGGATGACGATGTATTAAGTTTCTGTACGCAACTAAAGGACGATAAACTGCAAATCATCTGCAGTGACGGACACCCAACGAAAAGACAAGTACTTCGCTGCTTAATGAGCTTCTTTGATCCATTAGGATTATTGGGGTTCCTTCTAGTCCATGGTAAAATATTGCTGCAAGAGATTTGGCGTACTGGAACTCAGTGGGATCAGGTAGTTGAAGAGAAACAATTTGAATTGTGGCAGAGATGGACTTCGTTACTACGGAAAATAGCCAATATTAGAATACCTCGATGTTATTTCGCTGGTGCTACAGAACTCGACTATCGGAAGGTGCAAATACACGTGTTCGTGGACGCAAGCGAAGCTGCCTATGCGGCAGTAGCGTACTTCAGGATTGTAGATATAAATGGAGTAGCACGTTGTGCGTTGGTGTCAGCAAAAACTAAAGTGGCGCCACTGAAGCCGTTGTCTGTACCACGACTGGAGCTGCAGGCTGCGGTTCTTGGGACTAGATTAATGCGGTTTGTCCTGGATTCCCACTCCTTTAAAGTTACAGAGCGCTACTTGTGGTCGGACTCGTCAACGGTACTGTCGTGGCTTAAAGCAGATCCAAGGAAATAAAAGCAATATGTGGCCTGTAGAATTGGAGAAATTTTATCGGTGACTGAAGTTAACGAATGGCGGTGGGTACCAACAAAGTTGAACCCTGCGGACTTAGCAACAAAATGGGGAAGTGGCCCATCACTGGATGTAGGAAACATTTGGTTTGGAGGACCGTCATACCTATTACAATCAACCGAAGAATGGCCAAAGCAATTGTTCTCGCGCCAAACAGTTGAGGAGGAACTACGACCATGCAACGCCCATTACCAAAGTTCAATGCGGTTACCAATTATCAATTATGAACGATTTTCCAAGTGGGAGAGGCTTCTGCGGGCTATAGCCTATGTTCACAGATACGTGGGTAATCTGAAGAGAAAGCGTCTTGGTGTCGCGATGGTTGATAGTTTCCTCACACAAGAAGAGTTAAGGAAAGCCGAAGTAACGTTAATCGGGGAAGCTCAGTGGCAAGAATTTCCAACAGAAATGACGATACTTCTTCGCAATCGGAACTGCTCAGAAACGGAGAAGAGAAATCTCGATCCACGTAGCACATTACACCAGTTAACGCCGTACATTGACGACAATGGAATTCTATGATTGGACGGACGAATAAAAGCGGCACAAAGTGCAACGACACGAAATTTCCGGTGATTCTTCCAAGGAAACATCCGATCACCGAACTTATGGTGGAACAGTATCATCGGATGTTCCAACATGCCAATTTTGAGACTGTAGTGAACGAGATTAGACAGCGGTATTACGTGCCACGACTCAGGACAGTAGTTCGCAAAATTAACAACCGATGCACGGTTTGCAAATTACAACGAGCAGCTCCTCGAGTACCACGAATGGCTTCACTTCCACCAGCTAGGCTCGCAACGTACACCAGGCCCTTTACATACGTTGGTCTGGACTACTTCGGGCCTCTGTCGGTGAAGGTAGGGCGCGGCGGTGCGAAAAGGTGGATAGCACTCTTTACCTGCCTAACCATCCGAGCTGTTCATTGTGAAGTAGTGTATGACCTTTCTTCGGACGCATGCATCAAAGCTATACGTCGATTTGTAAGTCGCCGTGGTTCACCGGCCGAAATCTATACAGACAACGGCACCAACTTCCACGGCACTGAACGGATTTTGATGAAGGAGATACAACACGGTGTTGCTGCGACTCTTACAAGTACCACAACTAAATGGCTTTTCATTCCTCCGTCGTCGCCCCACATGGGGGTTGCGTGGGAACGTATGGTAAGGTCGGTAAAGCAGGCAATGATGGGAGCTTACCGCTGTGACAGAAAGCTGGACGACGAATCACTGCTAACTTTCGTCGCCGAAGCAGAAAGTATAGTTAACAGTAGACCGCTTACCTATCTACCACTATATTCTAAGGAGAGTGAAGCACTGTCTCCCAATCACTTCATTTTGGGAAGCTCACGTGGTGTTCGACAACCTGTTGCAGAGCCAACCGAAGAATCAGCTGCGCTGAAGAGTTCCTTGCACATAATAAGACATCAGTTAGACTGTTTTTGGAAACGATGGATTAAGGAGATGCTGCCGACCCTGACGAAAAGAACGAAGTGGTTCGGAGAAGAGAAGATGATAGAAAATGGCGACCTCGTTTTAATAATTGATGACGGCGTTAGGAACAACTGGATTAGGGGACGAGTATTGGAGGTCATACCGGGCAGCGATGGCCGCATTCGCCAGGCGGTAGTGAAAACTGCGAGGGGATGTCTGCGTAGATCTGTCGCTAAGCTAGCAGTCTTAGAGATATCGGATGTTGGTAAAACTGGGACCGGTGGCCAGTGTTACGGGGGGGAGGATGTTGCCGCTGGCTACACTGCTCGAAGTAATCCGTCACAGGTGTCATCTGAACTGAACCTGGCACATGGCCTGTCAAAAGGAGCAGAAGACAACAGAGGAGATAAGGGAAAAATTGGCATGTGAATCGCAAGCAAAGTGACTAATCGTTTCTCTAAAATCTAAATTATATATTCTACCTAAACCCATAAGTAAATACCTAAAACTATTTGTGAACTCGTTGATGAATTGGAAGCAGAGCAGAAATATGTGAGAATTATAATATAAAGCTAATTAAGATTACTATTGCAGCTTACTAAAAGAGGTTAAAACCTAGAATCTAGCGTGTAGTTAAAAATATAGTTTCTGCCTAAAAGTAACTTAATCTAACATGCAAACTAGACTACAATCTAATGATTTCCCTGTTTATAGCTAGGATACTCGTGAACTGAGTCGGGCTGAGTAGAGGATAGTCTGTAACGTAAAAACACCGAAAGTGTAAGCTATCAAACATGTAGCCTAGAACATCCGCTAACTAAAATATATTTACAGTTTAAAGCTGTACCACAATCTACCTAGCGTGTTTGGTCCTGCTGAGAACCCGGTGTCTAGTTCCCCTTCTACTCCCCCGCTAACACATACTTTTCGCTATATAGGAAGTTAGGTTTAAAAGATTTCAAGCTGTTGATCGTCCAGAAATGAAGCCCTGTTGTACACCATCGAGAGTATTAAGAGCAGACATACTGAAACGAGGTAGTGGTCGGATTCGATATTTGCACTGCGGTAAGTGCGTACGTTCGTGATCTCGAAGAAGAATTTACCGTCGATTAAAACGTGGTCGATTTGGTTTTCCGTTTCTTGATTAGGTGGTGTGGCCTTGTGGATATTCTTGCAGAGTTTATCCATCGTTGGCCGTTGTCGTTCGATACGGTATGCAAAGTATCCGGTCCGATGACCGGACTATAAATTTCCTCCCTGCCTACCTGAGCGTTCATGTCGCCGAGGACGATTTTGACGTCCTGCAGTGGGCATCCATCGTATGTCTGCTCCAGCTGTGCATAGAACGCATGCTATTAGATCCATGAATGATACACAGCAGAGGACTAGAGGAGTCATCAATCCTTCAATGCGTCTAAAACTATCACGCTCTGGATTGAAGAACGATCTGAACTTTGAAGAGGCTCTGACGATCACCGTTTTATCAATAATAATGCTGAACATTGCCGTAAATAAAGGGGGGCTAGAGGGGCTTAGCCCTCCCTAGAAAAAAAATTAGCCCCCCTAGCAGAGCATTAATGATTAATCATAGATTTAATCATGATTAATGAATAATGGGTTATTTAATCATTATTCATTAATCATAATCATCCAAAAAATATGATTTAATCATTAGTCACTAATCGTCAATCATATAATTTTACATTCAATCATTAATCACTAATCATATTCATAATTGTTTTGATTTTATTCATTAATCATCAATTTTAATCATTGCATACATTGCTTTTATTCATTAATCTTTAATCATAATCATATAATGTTATACCTTTCAATAACCCAATTTGAAAGAAAGGTTTCTTGACTATTGATCACTATGCAAATCATTCAATTTGATTATTCATTATCACTATTCATTGATCATATCGATCGTTAATCATCAATCATACACATATTCTGTCAACATTTAATCACGATCGGTAATCGTTAATCATACTTCAAACGTTTTATTCATTAATCATAATCGTTAATCATCGTAAAAAAAAATTATTCTTTAATCATAATCTTTAATCATTGTCAAAAATGAATAAATCATCAATCATAATCGTTAATCATAGAGGTTAAATGATTTAATCATTACCAATTTAATCATTCATGAAGCTTTATTCATTAACGCTCTGCCCCCTAGAACTTGAAAAGTTAATTAACAGTGATATAAATTTTCAACATATAGCAAAATGAATTACTGAAAAAGTTTGAAGACAGAAAAGTTATCTCCTTTATTCACCTTATCATAAGTGCTGTCCAATGAGAGCTTGAAGTAGCTCGAAGTTTCTCCCTGTCCTGCTCATGCCCATTTGTTGACAAAAAATAATGAGCAGGACGGGAACAACTTCGAGCTACTTTGAGCTGCTCATTGGACAGCACTATAATGAAATGAGTGGAAGACAAATAAGCTTGTTTCTCATTTCTGAGAAAGATTCCTGTCCCAAGTAACAAATCAGGTTATATCAAAGTTTTATAGCGTTCTTCGAAACCTAGTCTCAAAACCTCCCATGCCGACTTCACGGTTTTCACAACCGCCTGGAGATCGCTATATAACCATGTCACGGCCTGTTGGCCCAGTTTTATTGCAGCCAGTAAAACCTAATATGCAACCCACATCAGGAGCATCCGTTTTATAAAATTTTTATCGACCTCTTCAAGCCCTCCATAAAACATATAGCATAAAACCATCTCCCGACTACGAAGTTTTAAGGTCCTCGGTAGGAGCGCTATAAAACTATGATATAACCTCTTCCAAAAGTTGTTACAACCAGCATTCGCACTCTTTTCCAGCCGTCCAAACATTGACGTTTGTTTATTTTTTTTCCTAAATCTTTCCCAAACAAATATATTTGTCTCTCAGCAATTCATGAAATCCAATCATCAACAAACAATTAGATCTATGATTATCCACCATGTTGAAATAACTCAAAGTTTATAATTGTTCAACTTCAGTCCATGTATGTTTGGAACCATGCCATTAATTATTTATGGTGAAACCAAGATAAAAAAGTACTATAAAATCAGTGCGCCTCATTAATTATGCAATATATGATTATTTTACACCATGTTTCTCCGCGTATTAAACTAAATTTAAGAGAAAAGCTTCTGAAAAACAGCTCTATTTATTATAAAAGTACCATGCTAGTTTGAAAAAAAAATAGGTTGTTGCATTACACCTCTAAAACGGCCATAAAAATTCATATTTTCAGGTATTAAATCATGTCGTTCATCCTTTTTATTGTTTGTGGCGACATGTTTTTCATATAAAACTTCATATGCATTAAATATGCCTCTATAAGACTCATACTCTTGAATTGGTTATATCAAAGCAATTTATGTAGCCTGAGGTTTTATCTCGTCTTTTATACGTCCATGATATGACCAGCAAGTTTTAAGCTGGTTTAAATCGCAGCCTGCTGGTTTTATTCAGGTTTGACGTTTTGACTGCAGCTACGAGAAAGTCGACGCTAGAAATAAACAAACTTTTTTAATCAACATAACTATCATTGCTAAAAATCTCAAAAAGTAAGTATTTTTTTTGTTATTGTACAACGTTATTTGTATCTCATTATTTTTTTTATAGAATGCCCTTCAAAGTTGTACAGACCGATGAAGATGGGGAGCTGTGTCTCAGCGTAGTCCCTTCCGGCTGGGAAAAAGACGGTTTTCTATGGTGGCCAAAGGCGATGAGCGCTGCCAAATTGATGTTGATGAATCATCTATGCCTACAAACAAGTGGCAGCGAATGCGTTGCGTGAAAAAGCGAGAGTGCCGTACTAAATTGGAGGCTGAAGCCGAGATCCGCAAATGGAAACACTCTCTGACACCGAAGCAGAGGAGCCCCAACTGCAGCCAAAAACAGCGGAAGCAAATCATTTCAAATTCAAATGAACAAAACATGTTCCGAAGAACTTCAACGAATTTGTTCCTGTTGAGATTCGCAATCCGAAGTGTCAGTAATGACGGAGCCGAGAATTCCAGATACCACGGTAAGTAACTAGAGAATATGCAGCTTTCGTTTACTGTATAAGGAGCATCCATAAATTACGTAACACATAGAGGGGAGGGGTTGCCTGAAGTGTGACAATTCATTCAAACATTTTAAATGATTCATACAAATAGTGTGAGGGGGGAGGGGGGGAGGTTGAAAATGGCCATTTTTGCGTTACGTAATTAATGGATCTTCCCTAACATACGTATATTTCATTGTAGGTTGCGTTGCAGTTGCCAGAAGGAGCGTTCAACAATATTGTATATATGAACGAAGATGTTGGAGCAGGTACAAGTGGAAGTGAAGTTACAATCCAGTCTGTCGTGAACACGATTTCACAACCGCTATCTTTGGAGGATATTGCAACCAACCAGGTTATCATCGTCGAGAATCAGACAAAAATAATCAACAGCCTTGCTCAATTAAAAACAAGTATGGACTATTTTCATACAAGAATGGACAATATTGAATCAGTCCTGTCAGGCAGTAAAGCGTCAATGGACAAAGCTCAATCAGAGGACTGTTTCAAACCCGTTGATTCACTTGAGATGCTCGATGCTTTGGAGATGAGCCTGAAGGACGATACTGTTTTTTCCAAATACGTCAAAATCATGAGTCACATCTGTGGTACAAATGGAAAGGAGGATGGCATTGATTGTTGCTATCGTCTTATCGATCATTTTATTACTCGACAGTTTCTAACGAAATGTTCTTGGACGGGAACTTCAAGAGAAAATGTTTCAGAGGAGCCCAAGGGAGAAAGTGAGCTACAATCGAAAATTTCATTATTGGCTTATCGACGTATTCGTGAGCTATTCTTGAAATTGATTCTGCAAGCCGACTACACCTTCACGGTTATAAAATGTGATGCATTTTTCAAGCGAGTTTTGAAAAATAGTAAGCAGCGTGTACTGTCAAAAGCAGTATCTAAGCATAAGAATCGTCCGGCGAACCTGCAGTATGGGATCCGAAACAAACAGCCGCATTCGTCGAACCAAATGGGAGCATCCGGTGAATCCAGCCAATAAGAACTAACTTTCGCCGTTATAGCAATTAAGATTTTTGTTATTGATGTTCATTTTCTGGTTTTTAATAAAGTACACTTGTTTGTTACTTTCTTGTTCTTATATTTTAATAGAGATCTTCAGTGAGTAGCTATTTTACAAAGTATGTAATAATGGAAAGAATACACTACTGGAATCTATAAGCGGAATGCTAACCATTTTGCACTTAATTTGTGTAAGATCATACAAAGCTTTATGATTGATTTTTCCATTAGATTGATAAATATGAAGCACATTAGATCTTATCGGAGTCTCGAAAAATAATTGCATGTCGTTCAACTTGCTACCTGACAATTTTATAACACCATCTTGCTCTATAGCGCAATCCAAAGCTACAATTTTATTATCATTGGTCAAAAACCATTTGTTAGATGAATCTGTCGTCAACGTAAAATTTTCAAATTCGACTTTGGAAAACGATTTGTTCGGTTTATTCATAAAATTTTGATTACTGGTGCTCATGGATATTTCATTTTTTAAAACTGGATGTTTAGTTTTTGGTTTGTAATTTGCATTTCTAGTTACCTGATTCAATACAGTTAGACGTTTGGCGATCTGTACTAATGGTTTACTGCCAGTTCGAATGAGATTTTTATTTCAAATAGTTTACTTTCGAACGGATATGCATTAAACTTATGCAATGGGCCGAATCGTTTAACATCTTCGATCAAATGCATCAAGTTATGAAAATTACTAGTTACGTAATCTTCACCGTAGATGCTTTTGAACATGTCAACAAAGTGTGTTAACAATTGGTGAGCCAACTCGAGCATAGAAGAATACATATCTGACGAACAAATTGTAATAGCACAAAAGAATACTAAAAAATGTTCATAGACATGCGGAGGCAAAACAGGTTTCAAGATGACGATGGATGCATAATGTAGAAATGTACGAAACTCTGAACCTTTCCAATGTGAAAGACAGTCTAGGCCTCGCATTGATCTGTGTATCTCTAGTGGCATTCTGAGCTGTAACAATTTCTTCGAAATGTCGGTTGAAATGCTAGCAGGCCACTTGGTTCTGTATGATCCGACACTTCCATCACGCCATCCAAGAAGGAGTTTCTTCATGATGCCCAGATCGATCAGATGAAGTGAATCGCCTACAGGGAAATCCTTAATCATGTCGATTGGAAGTCTCAGCAACGGTGAATCGCTTTTATGGTGCGATCCATAGTCCTTGTTCCGAAACCCTTCATCAGTTCGGGTTGGGCAACTGCTTTGTGGGTAGAAATTAGTATGTGAAACATGTGAATATTCTCCCCGGGAAACGCATTTCTGGCAACCATTCTGAGCATTGAAGTTTGCCACACCTGTATACAAAAATAAGCCATACAATACGCATTCAATGAAGCAGTGATGATTATGTATTTACCTTTGATAAATGCTCTAGCTGGCGAATCACATACAAAGCAGCGGATGGAAACAGTGATTATGAATCCGTTGATCATAATTCCGTTTTTACAGACGTCTATCATTTCGTTGACAAACGGGTCCAGGAAAGCTGTTAAATCCGTGGGCTTATGCTTTCCGCTATAGATGCCTATCACCATTGGTTTGATGTAGGGAAACTCGTCAATATTGAAAAGGATTGGCCAAAACTCGTCCTTGGAACTTTTGTAGACAGGAAGTCCATCCATGTTAATCTTTATTGATATGTTTACTGGTTCCTTAATCTCGCTGAAAACTTTTTCAATGCAAGACTTAAATCCGTGATGCCAATAATGTCCATCTCCAACCGGTATTAGTGAGATCGTCTGCGTTGTTTTAAGGAGAGTTCGTGGATCTTGCGGAAGAGTGTTAGATAGTCGCCGGTTCTGTATTTTTAGTAGCTCCTTAACTGCAATATGTCTTATGTTGAAAGACAGGGCCCAGCATCTTAGATCCTCAACTAGGTTTATATCGTCGTCGATCTCATTGGAACCAGTATCACTATCCACATCGGATTCGCAAAAATATTCCGATGATGTGTTGTCAGCATCAGCAGCATACTCGGACATACCTGCTTCCATTGTATCATGTTCCAATTGATCCATGCCTGACTGATCCGGAGGAGGAAGCTCGAGAATCACACTAGAATGCTCTCGTACTGTAGAAACGATATCGCTCTGTAACAATGATTGATGGATTTGCCGCAAATTTTCTCTAACTTTTCTCCTGTAGGATCCACTAGCCTTAAAATTTTTCCAAGCACTCATTTTTTCTAAGTTTACTGTGATTATGATTGAGACAAAATTCAAAACAAACAAAATTCAAACTTCGAATTAAACAGTAGAAAATGGTAGAAATAAATTATGAATTCTTGACCAAAACCTATCTGAGAGTAACAATTATATAAAGGTTTTAAACTGGAATTCATAAAACTTGAAAGCTTATATAAGTCCTGAATAGAACCAACTTAAAACTTGCTGCTTGTTTTATTTTGGTTTTATTTTATAGTTGTAAGATGGAATACAGAACCAACTCAGAACCCATAATAAAACTTGCAAGCGTAAGTTTTATACTGGTTGGCAGAAGAGAGTTCTATAGTACACTTGCGGACCAACTAAAATGACAACTATATAAAACCGATATAAAACAATAAGCATTTTAGCATGCCTCTATAAAACCACCATAAAACTATGATAAGTCTTCCAAGCATCCAAATTGTTACTTGGGGTGTGCTTCCCTGTGTGGCAGTAAAATTTATTTGAAAGCATCATAATAAACTTGATATGGACAACAAAGGAGAGCCACTAAAATATCAATCAAAGCAATCGTGGTACTTCGTCAGTAGGCAAAGACATCTGGTCAACCATCACGAAATGGAGTGACAGTTTATCAGCAGACTTTCGCTTGCCTAGCAGCATGATAATCTCCACAATTCCCATCAGCATTCGTGAAGGATTCTCATCAGAATGCGAGAAAAATTCTCATCAGAATCCAAGATCAATTCTCATTGGAATCTATAAAGTATTCCTTTCCAACTCAGTCCAATCGCAATCCAGAAGAATTTATGCAGGATTCTTATCGGTGTCGTTGAAAGATACACCCTTCATAATCCATGGAAGATTTGCTTCAGAATCTGTCGTTGATTTGCTTCCGAATTCCTCCGAATTCGTTCGCAGATTTGCTTTGGAATCGTTCGGAGATTTGCCTCGGAGTTTCTCGACGATTTGCTTCAGAATACATCAATGATCATGACAATGATCGAAGAGCTGTAGCCCATCAAGTATCAAGTAAGTACATCAATGATTTGCTTCGGAATCCCTTGAATATTTGATTCGGAGTCTCTCGATGTTTGCCTCGGAATCCCTCAATGATTTGCTTCGGAATCCCTCTGACGATTTGCTTTGTAGTCCCTTTGTAGTCCCTTCGTAATACATCGACGATTTGCTTCAGAATTCCTCGAAGATGTAGTTCAGACTCCCTTGAAGATTTATCTCGGAATCATTCGACGATTCGCTTCGAAATACTTCGATGATTTACTTCGAAATCCCTCGACGATTTGCTTCAACATCACTGGAAGATTCCCTTCGGAATCACTGGAATCCCTCGATAGATTGCTTCGGAATTCTTCGATGATTTGCTTCTACATCCCTGAAACATTGCCTACTGAATCCTTGGAACATTCCCATTTGAATTCCTGGAGGATTTCCGACGGAATCTCTGAAACATTCTCGTCGAAATCTCTGGAACATTCCCGAAGGAATTTTTGAAACAATTCTGTCCGACTCCCTGGAGGATTCCCGTCGACATCCCAGGAAAATTTGAAAATCATGGAACATTCCCTTCGGACTCCTTAGAATATTGCTTTCAGAATCCCTGGAGGTTCCCTTCGGTATGCTTGGAGGATTCCCGTCGAAATCTCTGTTTTTGTTTTCATTTGAGGTAGATAGATTATTTATGAAATATGCAAAAATATTCAATGCCTATCGGTGGGAAACTGACATATTGTTGTTTGAGTGTGCGGGACAATGCCGAGCGCTACTACACTTAGACGCAATAGCCATACGTTATCAATTTGAATCTCCCCAGGCAATCTGCGAGTTGTGGGGCTTGCCTAGGATGTGGTGCGGTTTGACAGTGGGCCCTGGGAACCTCTATAAAAAGCTGCATGTATCCGCAAGTAGGCATCACCAAAGCGACCGTGTGCCACTCAAAGCGCACAAGCCCAAGTCCTGGACGATAAACAGCCCTGACACGACGGCCCTCCGACGAGACAGGAGGTTTGCGCATGCCCAATAAGCCGCCTGGAAAACCAATCATTACGAACAATATAAGAGATAATGCGACTCGATATAATCGGCAAAGACCTAGGCGACGAATACAGGATCACGATTGGAAGCTTGGAACATGGAACTGCAAGTCGCTAGGTTTCGCAGGTTGCGACAGGATAATCTACGATGAATTACATCCCCGCAACTTCGACGTCGTGGCGCTGCAGGAGATTTGCTGGACAGGACAGAAAGCGTGAAAAAGCGGACATCGAGCGGCTACCTTCTACCAAAGCTGTGGCACCACCAACGAGCTGGGAACCGGCTTCATAGTGCTGGGTAAGATGCGCCATCGTGTGATTGGGTGGCAGCCAATCAACGCAAGAATGTGCAAGCTGAGGATTAAAGGCCGTTTCTTCAACTATAGCATCATCAATGTGCACTGCCCACACGAAGGGAGATCCGACGACGAGAAAGAAGCATTCTACGCACAGCTGGAGCAGACATACGATGGATGCCCACTGCGGGGCGTCAAAATCGTCATCGGTGACATGAACGCACAGGTAGAAGGGAGGAAATGTATAGACCGGTCATCGGACCGGATAGTCTGCACATCGTATCGAATGACAACGGCCAACGATGCATAAACTTCGCAGCCTCCCGCGGAATGGTAGTCCGAAGCACCTTCTTTTCCCGCAAAAATACCCACAAGGCCACATGGAGATCACCTAACTAAGAAACGGAAAACCAAATCGACCACGTTCTAATCGACGGTAAATACTTCTCCGACATCGCGAACGTCCGCACTTACCGCAATGCGAATATTGAATCCGACCACTACCTCGTTGCAGTATACCTGCGCTAAAAACTCTCGAAGGTGTACAACACGCGTCGAAGTCGGACGCTGCGGCTTAACATTGTGTGGCTACAAGACGGTAGACTAGCCCAAGAATACGCGCAGAAGCTGGAAGTGGCCCTCCCAACGCAAGAGCAGCTAGGCGCAGCGTCTCTTGAAGATGGCTGGAGAGATATTCGATCCGCCATTGGTAGCACCGCAACCGCTGCACTTGGCACGGTGCCCCCGGATCAGAGAAACGACTGGTATGACGGCGAATGTGAGCAGTTAATAGAAGAGAATGCAGCATGGGCGAGATTGCTGCAACACCGCACGAGGGCGAACGAGGCACGATACAAACGGGCGCGGAGCAGACAAAACTCGATTTTCCGGAGGAAAAAGCGCTAGCAGGAAGATCGAGAGCGTGAAGAGACGGAGCAACTGTACCGCGCTAATAACACACGAAAGTTCTATGAGAAGTTAAACCGTTCACGTAAGGGCCACGTGCCACAGCCTGATATGTGTAAGGACATAAACGGGAACCTTTTTACGAACGAGCGTGGGGTGATCCAAAGGTGGCGGCAGCACTACGAAGAACACCTGAATGGCGATGTGGCAGACGAAGATGGCGGTATGGTGATGGACCTGGGAGAACGCGCGCAGGACATAATTCTACCGACTCCGGATCTCCAGGAAATCCAGGAGGAGATTGGCCGGCTGAAAAACAACAAAGCCCCTGGTGTTGACCAACTATCAGGAGAGCTATTTAAACACGGTGGTGAGGCACTGGCTAGAGCGCTGCACTGGGTTATTACCAAGATTTGGGAGGAGGAAGCTTTGCTGCAGGAGTGGATGGAAGGTGTCGTGTGTCCCATCTACAAAAAGGGCGATAAGCTGGATTGTAGCAACTACCGCGCAATCACATTGCTGAATGCCGCCTACAAGGTACTCTCTCAAATTTTATGCCGTCGACTAGCACCAATTGCAAGGAGTTCGTGGGGTAGTACCAGGCGGGTTTTATGGGCGAACGCTCCACCACAGACCAGGTGTTCGCCATTCGCCAAGTACTGCAGATATGTGGCGAATACAACGTGCCCACACATCATCTATTCATCGACTTCAAATCCGCATATGATACAATCGATCGGGACCAGCCAAGGCAGCTAATGCACGAACACGGATTTCCGGATAAACTGACACGGTTGGTCAAAGCGACGATGGATCGGGTGATGTGCGTAGTTCGAGTTTCAGGGGCATTCTCGAGTCCCTTCGAAACGTGCAAAGGGTTACGGCAAGGTGATGGTCTTTCGTGTCTGCTATTCAACATCGCTTTGGAAGGGGTAATACGAAGAGCAGCTATTTGGCTTCGTCCAGCTATTTGGCTTCGCCGACGACATATATATTATGGCACGCAACATCAGCAACATCAGGAAGCCTACATCAGACTGAAGAGGAAAGCCAAGCGGACCGGACTAGTCATTAACACGTCGAAGACGAAGTACATGATAGGAAGAGGTTCAAGAGAAGACAATGTGAGCCACCCACCGCGAGTTGGCATCGGTGGTGACGAAATCGAGGTGGTAGAAGAATTTGTGTACTTGGGCTCACTGGTGACTGCCGAAAATGATACCAGCAGAAAAATTCGGAGACGCACAGTGGCTGGAAATCGTACGTACTTTGGACTCCGCAAGACGCTCCGATCGAATAGAGTTAGCCGCCGTACCAAACTGGAAATCTACAAAACGCTCATTAGACCGGTAGTCCTCTACGGACACGAGACCTGGACGATGCTCGTGGAGGACCAACGCGCACTTGGAGTTTTCGAAAGGAAAGTGTTGCGTACCATCTATGGTGGGGTGCAGATGGCGGACGGTACGTGGAGGAGGCACGAGTTGCACCAGCTGCTGGGAGAACCAACCATCGTTCACACCGTGAAAATCGGACGACTGCAGTGGGCCGGGCATGTAACCAGAATGTCGTACAGTAACCCGGTGAAAATGGTTCTCGACAACGATCCGACGGGCACAAGAAGGCGAGGTGCGCAGCGGACAAGGTGGATCGATCAGGTGGAAGATGACTTGCGGACCCTCCGCAGACTGCGTGGTTGGCGGCGTGTAGCCATGGACCGAGCCGAATGGAGAAGACTCTTATATACCGCACAGGCCACTTCGGCCTTAGTCTGAAAAAAAAAATCAATTTGAGTCGTTGTAGCAATCATCGGCAGGTACAGCACGTGAAAGTGAATATGGATGATTGTGATTGATCCGCAATTGCCTTAAGGATGGTTAAGATTGAGTTTAACCACTCGTCGCAGACGATCGAGGAACGTATCGTACGAGGCTAAAGATATTTTAGTTACAAGATAAAGATTGTCGCTTCGGTTCCCTTTGTTCTGCTGTCCGAAACATGTGTGGTACCAAACTGTCAAATCGTATGTATTTTTCCTTCATTGACATTTAGCACCCTATCCTCGCCAGCAAAAGATGTTCCGAAAAGCGACAATCTTAATCTTGTAACTAAAATATCTTTTTACGAGGCCCACAGATGCTCTTGTGGTCTTGTGGAAAGTATTTGGGTTTTGACCCGGAGAACTCGCTGGCCGCTCTTAGCTCGAAATAAACCCTTAGTTGGATTTTCTTCACTTATTGAGCCGGCGTCTAATCCTGGATCGTAAAACCCAAGTACTGGCATCAAAATAACGACACGTCCCCACGGTTCGCAATACGTATTTTGTATTATATTATTTTTACTCACTAATGCCGCATGCTTTTCTTGGAAATTATAAAGAATTTTCCGCGGAAACTTCAAAGTAATTCTCGGGGAAAATCCAAGCAAAAATCCCAAATGAATGTTCACTAGATTCTCAGGAATGTCTTTAAAAATCCAGGAAAAATATCTTAAAGAAAAGCATTTAAAAATTTGCCACGCTGATGAATGCCGGCTAAGCTATTTAGCTTTTGGTGTGACGCCGAAAACGCCTTCGTCGACGATTTTCAAATCGGAACACACGTCTACACTCTTACAGGTTCCTCCGAGTCATTTCACAAGGTTCCAAATGTGGCCAATCGGCTCAATTGTCCTTTACAGACTCATTAGAAGATAATTCGTGCGATTCCATAAAGAACTTGAAGAGCTGTCACATGACATGTTTTGGACTTGTAACTAAAATACTACAAACGCCAAATCATAAGTACCCCAATGGAAACATTTGGAATTTGAACACTACTCGATGTGGATTCAAAACTAGAATGAAAACTGGACCTGTCTCAAAATTTCACATTGATCGGTTGAAAGGGAACAGAGTTTTTTTATTTCATAATTTGCCACCCTAAAGACCCTGGCCTTTTGATTTACAAGAAAGATAATCGGCATCGATAATATAATCATTTATTCAATCAGCCATGTGTATTTATCAGCTGATAAATGGTAAAATGAAAAAACTAATTCTTGTTTTATCTATTTTGATTCCATACTTGACATAGAACTGCTATCTTCCATATCTTTCTATATATCAATATTTTCGAACTAATTGCAAACATGTGGGCTGCTTCGAACTAAACTTGGTAGGTCTATTGGTTAATAAGTTCTTAAGTGGCAAAATTTGGTGTATCGCTTTCAAACGTTCATAAGCAAACTAGATTGAGATCTCGACTAATTAGTTCAGATATTTTAAGTACTGTAAAAAAGCCAAATTCATACCTGTATCAAAACCTTCCAACACCCAGCAATATGACTCACCTGAATTTCGAAACTGCCATGCTTTTCGCGGATGATGCGTATTTGTTTCAGTAATGACGCGACAATTATTTCAGCGCTCGCAACGGCTGCCCTGGTCTGGAAAAAAGAAAACACCAGCAGTGAATTACGGACGACTACTCCCGCCGGTTGCTTTTGTAACTTTCACACGATAATTCCTGACGCCAACGACGCCACCTCGCTGCCTGCTCTATACGCTGAACGTACAATTGACTGTCACACCGGTTGACTACACTAACAACATTGAAGTATGGTACCGTAATTCAGAGTTACATTGCCACAGTTCAGACATAAACCGCATTTTTAGGAATATGATTTTTACAATTTTAGAACTTTAAAAATATTGAAAAACGAATTTTCCAGTGCTGTTCAACATCGCTAAGACAACATCTTAAGCTTTTATTGGCATGATTGAAAGGTTGGTTGTAACAGCGCACCAAACGGTTTGACTGGGTTGTACTTTTTTCTTCGTAAAAGTAAAACGGAAATTAATTCATATCATTTTATGCGTACACTTTTTGTAGGATATCCTTTGTTATGCAGTTTGGGGATATTCGATATGAGTTGTGATCGTTTGAACCTGAGATACACAGAAACTTGCCCAAAAAAGTGACAACTTTGTGTTGGCGCTTGGTGTGTATTGGGTAGCAGAGCCCCGGCCCATAGGGTATTGAGAATGCAATGTATAAAAATACTTCGTTCTTGATGACAACCTAAAAAATATAGATTCCACATCATGATAGCAAACATTCGTTTGATTATATAGTCATTTGAGGATCCAATGTTCTGATTGTTTAATATGTATTGTTTGAACGAATACAAAACCTCTTACAAACAAAAGTAAGTCAAGTTTTAGTATCAACGTAGACCCAAGAAAGAAGATAAAGAAGCTAAGGGCTTCAATATTGTTTAAGATGTTTCACTAAAATAATATATGTGATTGCAACTAAAACTCAACAGATTTTGCATATTGCATGAAGCCACCACACTTTACGGTACCTCATGTGCTCTGAGTATCAGCAATCGGAGCTACACCACAGTGTATTATGCGTATTATGCCATCGCCGTCGTCTTCATTCTTAATTCACTTTTTGTGCACCAACCAGGTTTAAAATTAAATCTGGAGAGATGCTGTTTCAACACACTGACTTCCTGACCTACTGATGTCTCACCAAATCCACACTTTTTGTGAAGTTTTCAATTTTTTTTACGTTCAACTACCTATTCATATATTATTGCTCTCAAATTGTCTACGAAACACCTTCACTCACTCACAGTTAGGTACATACCTACATATTCAGCGTCAATCTAATCAGTTCATTGCTGAGCGGTCAGATCTTCTTTACTTCAATATCACCACCTTAGCTAAATACCACATCACATGGAGATATACGCCCCGCTTCAATGGAACCCAATCATTCCACTACTGAAAAAACCTGAAGACGGTGTTTATAGATTTCACTATGCTTTCGATTACGTACTAACCGTACCAATTGCTACCTACTTCATTACCGAGCTTAGAATAGCGGGATCACAAGTGTTGACCATTTGTGCGAAATGCAAATACGAAAACTTCTATTTACCTGACTGGAGGAAATCGAAGAACGACGGCTTTGCACACGGTGACTGGCACTGGCCTAAGCAGACCTTCTCCGTTCGGTCTGCATTGTTTTTGCTTTCTTACGATTTTTCGAACTACTCGCTAGATAGATAGACCCTTCGGTAGAACCGTGATCGACTCAATCAATGTTTTAATGGCACTGCAGATGGGCGATGTTTCGTATGCTATGTACCGTGCGATATCTCGTACCTAGTAGGCCACAGCACTGTGTGTGGGTGATGAAATGGACTGCAGACGAGGTGGTTGAATCATTTTTGTTTTGATTCTCATCGAGCTTTGCTGTCAGAGAGGATTTCGAAACAGCTGGGCATGTTCGCATGCGCTTCGCATTTTCTTCTAGTACGTTTGGTTCTATAGAACTATTGCTGATAGCTAACATGATAGAGTATTAAATATATTTATATTAGGTCTGATAAACGTGATTAGAATAGTCAAGCGCAAAAGTTTTTTTAAGGGAAAAATATAATAAAAACCCTAATTAATCAGAAAAATATATAAAGCTCTTTTAGTGGAATGTATTCAACCGTCTTAGACGAGTTAAGTACTCTCCATTAAATTCCACCAATTATTTTCGATATCTTTGCAGATACGTATTTCGACAACAACTGTGTGGTCGTCTACAGTGTCTCGTACTTGACTCGACTTAAAATTAAATGGAGAGTACTTAACTCGTCTTAGACGGCCTAATCGGTGACTTGTCGAGTAAAGTACGAGACACTGAAGACGACCTTACTGTTGAGGTCGAAATACGTATCTGTCAAGGTACAATCAAGTGGTGGAATTGAATGGGATGGTACAAACTCGTCTTATGACAAGTGAAGACATTCCACTAAAAAACTCAAAATAATTTTCTTAACAAAATTGTACTCATTGAAAAATTTCGCTTATTAATATTCCAAGCAAATTGGATGAGCTTAAGTGCCAAGAAGTATTTGCTATACTGGTTTTGAAATTAGTATTTTGGCCATAACACGATTTTTGCGTGTAAAAAATTGCATTTTTGCCACAACGACCTCTTTCAGGTTCTCTGCTAAACGAACATTACTGGTCTTTCTTCCGGTATACGCACCACATGTCCAGCCCACTGTAATCTGCCATAAGGATACTGTAATCGGTTAAGGATAAGTCTCTGAAAAAATTAGTGAGATTTTTTCGCGCACACACAGACATGACCTCAATTCGTCGTACTGAGTTATTTGGTATATAGCACTACATATAGGTCTCCGACCCTCTGATAAAAAGTTTGTTTTGCGAGGAGGGGTATTGCTTAGTCATCCATTAACTCAGTGTACCTTCTGAACCCCTTGACCGATTTCAACCAAATTTTGGACACACATTCTTTATCTTAAGGAGACAACGATAGGGGGGTCATGGATGCTGTTCGGAAAAGGGGGAGGGTGTGGGGGGAGGGGTATTGCGTAGTCATCCATCAACTCAGTGTACCTTCTGAACCCCTTGGCCGATCTCAACCAAATTTGGAACACTCATTCTTCATCTTATTGTGAGGAGGGTGGGAGGGTTATGGATGCTGTGCGGAAAAGGGGGAAGGTGTGGGGGAGGGGGTATTGCTTAGTCATCGATCAACTCAGTGTACCTTCTGAAGCCCTTGACCGATTTCAACCAAATTTGGGACACACATTCTTCATCTTAAGGAGACGACGATAGGGGGTTATGGATGCTGTTTGGAAAAGGGGGAGGGTGTGACGGGAGGGTATTGCTTAGTCAGCCATCAACTCAGTGTTTTTTCTGAACCCCTTGGCTGATCTCAACCAAATTTGGAACACTCATTCTTTATCTTAAGGAGACGATGATAGGGGGATTATGGATACTGTTCGGAAAAGGGGGAAGGTGTGGGGGGGGGGGTATTGCTTAGTCATCGATCAACTCAGTGTACCTTCTGAACCCCTTGGCCGATCTCAACCAAATTTGGGACACACATTCTTTATCTTAAGGAGACAACGATAGGGGTATTGGATGCTGTTCGGAAAAGGGTAGGGTGTGGGGAGGGTATTGCTTAGTCATCCATTAACTCAGTGTACCTTCTGAACCCCTTGGCCGATCTCAACCAAATTTGGAACACTCATTCTTCATCTTATTGAGACGATGATAGGGGGTTGGGGATGCTGTTCGGAAAAGGGGGAAGGTGTGGGGGAGGGGGGGTATTGCTTAGTTATCGATCAACTCAGTGTACCTTCTGAACCCCTTGGCCGATCTCAACCAAATTTGGGACACACATTCTTTATCTTAAGGAGACGACGATAGGGGGGGTATGGATGCTGTTCGGAAAAGGGGAAGGGTGTGACGGAGGGTATTGCTTAGTCAGCCATCAACTCAGTGTTTTTCTGAACCCTTTGGCTGATCTCAACCAAATTTGGAACACTCATTCTTTATCTTAAGGAGACGAGGATAGGGGGGTTATGGATACTGTTCGGAAAAGGGGGAAGGGGTGGGGGAGGGGGGGTATTGCTTAGTCATCGATCAACTCAGTGTACCTTCTGAACCCCTTGGCCGATCTCAAAAAAATTGGGGACAAACATTCTTTATCTTAAGGGGACGACGAGAGGGGGGTTATGGATGCTGTTCGGAAAAGGGGGAGGGTGTGGGGAAGGGGTATTGCTTAGTCATCGATTAACTCAGTGTACCTTCTGAGCCCCTTGGCCAATCTCAACCAAATTTGGAACCCCTATGCTTTATCTTAAGGAGACGACGATAGGGGGGTTAGGGATGCTTTTTGGAAAAGGGGGAGGGTAAGGAGGGAGGGCAATTGCTAAGTTATCGATCAACTCAGTGTAACTTCTAAACCCCTCAGCCGATATCAACCAAATTTGGAACACACATTCTTTATCTTAAGGAGACCACGGAAGGGAGGTTAAGCATGCTCTTGGGAAATAAGAGATGGTATGTGGGAAGGGGTATTGTTTAGCAATCGATCAACTCAATGTAAGTCTTGAGCCCCATGACCGATTTGAACCAAATTTGTATCAAATATTGTCTGTCCTAAGGAAACGATTTTAGTGGATATTGGTAGGTCCGTTTAAAATGGGGAGGTTGTGAGAGAAAGGTATTGTTTAGTTGGCGATCTATTCAGCATAACTTCTGAACCCATTTCCGATGTTCACCAAATTTGGAACCCATATTCTCTGTCTATGAAAGACTACATCAGACTGGGTAGGACTGTCATAGCTGAACGAGAGAGAATATATTTATTAAACGAACAGTTTAGTATACCTTTTTATCGCATGGGTGAATTCAAACCAAATATTTAAACACGTATTGTTTACCCATAGGAAACTATTTTAGAGAGGCTTGGAGGAGTTTTTGAAATGCGGGAGGATGTTGGGGTTGGATATTGTTTAGAAAACGACTTAATTTAAAATCCTTCTTCTTTAGTTCATCTGAGGTTCTTTGACATTGTACAATGCTCCGAAAACAATTCCTCAAAAATAGAAAATCCTCGACAATAACATTTCCCTGAAAATGACGTATCCCTGAATGAAGCAGGTCATCAACATAACACTATTTGGCCTAAGGTCATTCGACATGAAGTGAATTTGGGATAATACTGAACAGCATCAGAAAAATCTTTCATAGAAAGCATGCATTTGCTGGGTATAAACCAATGATAATTGTTACCTTCATCGGAATCATAGTTTGCCCAGTGAAAAGCAATGAATAATGTGTTTTCTTCTGGATTGTGGTGATTTGATTTCTCCTTTAAAAGTAGGCATTTTCGGAATAAAGGCAATGGTGGGTGTGATCCCTTCTTTAAAAATATGCGTTTGCCCGGGATAAGACATCGGTGGATGTTTTCCTTCTTTAGAAATAGAAGTTTGCCCGGAATAAGGCTATTCAAACCCCCTTCTTCAAAATCAGTCAATATTTCCAAAAGCCTTCTTTTACTCAAATGATGAAGTATCAACAAGTAAACACAATTACCCTGTTAATCAATTGGTTTTATTATTTTTCGATTGTGAAAAAAACTGTGAACCAAACTGGCAACTCCGAGCAAGGCCAGGTACATAAAGCTAGTAATAAGTTAAATTTGAACTCTTCCTATTGTTTTTGATAGTTTAGGGATCCTACTACATAGTGTAGAAGTCATTTGCAAAACAAAAAAAAATCGGGCTATACTATTAACAAAAAAAAGTCAAATCCGGGTGAGATGCCACACCTCAGGGGGAGACACCACACATGGGAAATGATGAGGAAATGAGATAATTTATATTTTTTTAAGGTGAACGATATTTTTTCAGAAGACCAAAACCATTTATAATTATATTGCAACCCAAACAAAAACAAATTCTCACTTGGACAATTTATTATTTTCGCGACCGTACCGTGTACCGCTCAAAGCGCATAAGCCCAAGTCCTGGTGTTATGTGGGACGCTAAATAGCCCTGACACAACACCCTGACATCCGACGAGACAGGAGGTTTGCGCAGGCCCAATAAGCCGCCTTTACTTTACTTTAACTATTACGAACGACATAGAAGGTAATACGAACTATCGTCAACGACCTTGGCGACGAATCAATTGTGAATAAATGATCACGATTTGAAGCTTGGAACATGGAACTGCAAGGCTTCGCAGATTACGACAGAATAATCTACGATGAGTAACATCCCCACAACTTCGACGTCCTAGGCACGATGCACCAACGCGTGATTGGATGGCAGCCAATCCACGCAGGGATGTGCAAGCTGAGGATTAAAGGCCGTTTCTTCAACTATAGCATCATCAACGTGCACTGCCCACACGAAGGGAGACCCGACGACGAGAAAGAAGCGTTCTATGCACAGCTGGAACAGACATACGATAGATGCCCACTGCGGGACGTCAAAATCGTCATCGGCAACATGAACGCTCAGGTAGGCAGGGAGGTAATGTATAGACCGGTTATCGGACCGGACAGTCTACATACCGTATCGAACGACAACGGCCAAAGTTGCATAAACTTTGCAGCCTCCCGCGGAATGGTAGTCCGAAGCACTTTCACCTAATCAAGAAACTGAAAACCAAATCGACCACGTTCTAATCGACGGTAAATTCTTCTCCGACATCACGAACGTACGCACTTACCGCAGTGCGAATATTGAATCTGACTACCTCGTTGCAGTATGTCTGCGCTCAAAACTCTCGACAATGTACAACACGCGTCGGAGTCGTACGCTGATGCTAAACATCGGGCGGCCACAAGATGGTAAACTAGCCCAAGACTACGCGCAGCATCTGGAAGTGGCCCTCCCAACGGAAGAGCAGTTGGGCGCAGCGTCTGTTGAAGATGGCTGGAGAGATATTCGATCCGCCATTGGAAGCACCTAGAGTTTCCATCCCGGGACGAAAAATCCCGGGATTTAGGGAAATTCGGGATTTCCCGATTCCCAGGATATTATTTTTGAAATCCCGAAAATCCCGATACCCGGGCTAAAAATTTTTTTTTTATTTCAGGCTTACTAATAGTGTTTATGCTCACAATTTTTATTTACATTGAACGCCACACGCCAAGGGAAGCTCCCTCACAAAGAAAACACAAGACTAGAGTTTTCTTTACCCTATGGCGGTCTACTGACTGATACTGCCAGCAACTGAAGCTGTCTTATATTTAAACAACAAGTAGATATCTACAATATATCGCTAGCTAACAATATTCCTTGATATTACAAAAGAGCAGATACATCTAACTGGTGCATGGTTCCTACTTATCTTCCGTCTACAACGAGGAGTCGCACACTATCTGATACATATTCCAGCATTTCTCTACACAGCCTGAAATATTTTGTAAATTTACATTCATTTTGATGCACATATTTGGAGCATAAAAAGGACGCAAAAATAAACATTTTAATTTTAAATCTAAATTGATTTATTTCATTGATTGATGTGAAAATAGTTTTAATACATCAAATACAGTTTATATTTGCATTTCTATTTATTTTATTGTGCGATTCTATTTTACACGTAATTTAGTTTGCATTGCATAGTGTGTACGCCTTGCTAACCTTCTCGGCCCTCCTAACACCGAGCTAGTCATCCTGAGCTCTTCGTCCCCTATGTTTATGTTTTGGTCCGAGGTCCTTCAGGATTTCTGCTGATCAGCTTCTGAATGTTTTGGATTAAAGCTCTTCTTAGAGTTTTGCTGACCTGCCCCGATAAATTCGGTACGACGCTACTCATGATTAACGCAGCCAATTCATGATCCCACGGCGCCAACCCAACTAACATCTAATGTCAATGTGAATGTTATTTCAACTCGTCTGTACGACTTTAAGCTGAATATGTGTGCTATACATATGATCAAGAGCTTCTATTCAACCTTTTCACCAGCAAATCTGGCGAATCTATTCAGCTGTTTTTGACGTGCCTGCACAACTACTTTACAGCATGTTACACAACTTTTTCTCAATCTTTACCGAACTATTTAGTAATATTAATTTGCTTCAATAGCGCTTATTCAGACTTTTTAAATCTGTTAAATAAGTTTTATACAGCCACTAAATTTAATTAAATTAAATATTATTTGAGAGAAGAGAGTTAATATCGGAGTTTATTTATTGTTTTTTTTTTGTGAAAACTGAAATTCCAATTTTGTTGCTACCTGGATTCGAACTCCTGATCTCCGGATTCAATGGCTGCTGCTCTGTCAACACAGTCACTTTGACATATATAACAGAGAAAATTATGGATGTGCTTCTTCGCATACCATCTAGGTTGTTTTACTAAAGCTATTTTCAGTTTCGAGCTGTATAAACGTTAGAAAGAGTTCTTTCATTTCATTTCATTTATTTAGTCTACATCTAAACAGATAATACTGAATCAACAATTTGACGCCACAATACACAATTCGAGGCCGCATCTCTCCATTTTCGAATACGCCCCACGCTCGCCTAGTCGTTTTGCACTTGGTCTGCCCATCTCGCTCGCTGCTCTCCACGCCGTCTCGTACCTGCCGGATCTGAAGCGAACACCATCTTTACAGGGTTGTTGTCTGGCTTTCTTGCAACATGTCCTGCCCATCGTACCCTACCGGCTTTAGCTACCTTCTGGATACTGGGTTCGCCGTAGAGTTGGGCGAACTTGTGGTTCATTCTTCGCCGCCATACACCGTCTTCTTGCACACCGCCAAAGATGGTCCTAAGCATCCGTCTCTCGAATACTCGAGTGCTTGCAATTCCTCCTCGAGCATTGTCCATGTTTCATGTCCGTAGAGGAAAACCGGTCTTATTAGCGTCTTGTACATGACAGATTTGGTGCGGTGGCGAATCTTTTTGACCGCAGTTTCTTCTGGAGCCCGTAGTAGGTCCGACTTCCACTGCGCCTTCGTATTTCACTACTAACATTGTTATCAGCCGTTAGCAAGGGTCCGAGGTAGACGAATTTCTCGACTACCTCGAAGGTATCCCCGTCTATCGTAACACTGCTTCCCAGGCGGGCCCTGTCGCGCTCGGTTCCGCCCACATGCATGTACTTTGTCTTTGACGCATCTACCACCAGTCCAACTTTTGTTGCTTCACGTTTCAGGCGGGTGAACACATCTGCCACCTTTGCAAATGTTCGGCCTACAATGTCCATGTCATCCGCGAAACAAATAAATTGACTGGATCTGTTGAAAATCGTACCCCGGCTGTTACACCCGGCTCTCCGCATGACACCTTCTAGCGCAATGTTGAACAACAAGCACGAAAGTCCATCACCTTGCCTTAGTCCCCGGCGCGATTCGAACGAACTGGAGTGTTCGCCCGAAATCTTCACACAGTTTTGCACACCATCCACCGTTGCTTTGATCAGTCGATCAGTCGCTCGAAAGTTCTCACACTCCAGCTTGTCGCCTTTCTTGTAGATGGGGCATATAAACCTTCCTTCCACTCCGCCGGTAGCTGTTCATTTTCCCAGATTCTGACTATCAATTTGTGCAGGCAAGTGGCTAGCTTTTCCTGGCCCATCTTGATGAGCACCCCAACAAACAATTTAAGCTGAATAAGCTAATTTATTAGCTGAAGAATACAATTTTCGATTGAATAAGAGCTTCACCAGCTTCCAATGTTTGTTGGGTCAGCTCCGATACCATCCTTATCAGCTGCTTAATCGTTCCTTTGCTGTTGAATGGCATCCTTAACTTCTCTCAAGGTGGGGGCTGGTTGGCTTCCATCGTCCGCTGAACTGACGTAGTCATCTCCTCCGCTGCCTTGACTTTCACTGCCTTTACTCTCAGCGCCATTCAAATGTCCCTCCTAGTGCTGCTTCCACCTTTCGATCACCAAACGTCCGTCCGTCAAGATGCTCCCTTCCTTATCTCTGCACATTTTGGCTCGCGGCACGAAGCCTTTGCGGGATGCGTTGAGCTTCTGATAGAACTTGCGTGTTTCTTGAGAACGGCACAGCTGTTCCATCTCCTCGCACTCCGCTTCTTCCAGGCGGCGTTTCTTCTCCTGAAAAAAGTGGGTCTGCTCTCTCCGCTTCCGTCTATAACGTTCCACGTTCTGCCGGGTACCTTGCTGCAGTGCGACCGCCCGCGCTGCGTCCTTCTCCTCCAGAATCTGTCTGCACTCTTCGTCGAACCAATCGTTCCGTCGACTTCGTTCCATATACCCGACGTTGTTCTCCGCTGCCTCGTTAATGGCTGCTTTGACTGTATTCCAGCAGTCCTCAAGAGGGGCCCCATCGAGCTCACCCTCTTCCGGCAACGCTGCCTCGAGATGCTGTGCGTATGCAGTGGTGACATTAGGTTGCTTCAGGTCATACCGCGGCGGTCGGCGATACCGAACATTGTTGATGACGGATAGTTTTGGGCGCAGTTTAACCATCACCAGATAGTGGTCAGAGTCGATGTTAGCGCCACGATATGTCCTGACGTCGATAATGTCGGAGAAGTGGCGTCCATCAATCAGATGGTCGATTTGTGATTCTGTCTGCAGTGGTGATCTCCAGGTGTACCGATACAGGAGGCTGTGTTGGAAATAGGTGCTGCGAATGGCCATATTCTTGGAGGCGGCGAAATCAATTAGTCGTAGACCGTTTTCGTTCGTCCGGTGGGCGCTGAACTTCCTAATAGTCGGTCTAAAGTCCTCCTTTTGGCCAACCTGAGCGTTCAAATATCCTTTGATGATTTTGACGTCGTGGCTTGGGCAGCTGTCGTATTCACGTTCCAGCTGCGCGTAGAATGCGTCCTTATCATCATCAGTGCTTCCGGAGTGTGGGCTATGGACGTTGATTATGCTGAAGTTGAAGAACCGGCCTTTGATCCTCAACCTGCACATTCTTTCATTGATCGGTCACCACCACGATCATATCTCTCATCACTATGAAAGCTGTTCCCAGCTCGTGTGTGTTGCCGCAGCTCTGGTAGATGGTATATGATTACCTCTAAACGTTCGCACCATTGATCCCTTCCAACAAACCCCCTGCAGCGCTACGATGCCGGTCCTTGCCACATCGGCGAGTATGCGTGTGCTCCCGATGAAGTTGAGAGATTTGCAGTTCCACGAAACGAGTTTCCAATCGCTAGTCCCTTTTTGTCGCAGTGATCTTCGCCGATGGTTCCGGTCCGTACTCTCTTGTTGATTGTTTGTTACTTATGTTTTTTTAAAGGCTGGCTTGCAGGGCCTGACACCAAACCCCCTAAATTTCCGGAAGACCATTCCTCCTTATTTCCGGTGGGCCATGGTGCACAGTTTCACTTAGAGTCCCTCGCTGGCACTCGGACGATGATCAGCCGCCCCTAACATGGAGAACAGACGCTGTTGTGAGCCGATCCTGACATGGAGAACAGACGCTCAATAAGATTTGCACCTCCGAAGAGGAGCAAACCCACCCATCCCTGTCAGCATACGACCATAGTTGGTTACCCGATCTTCCCTAAGGTTACTCGTATCCCGGCCAGTACCGCGGGGAGGTAGGGATAGGAGTTGCTGGGTAAGAGGCTAAATACCACGGCCTACTGTGCAGCGTATTTTAATATGTTTGTGGAAATCTATGCTTAACTTGATTCCACATTAAGGTGGTTATACAACAAAGCCACAAATCGGCCATCTTGGAAACCACGTGCTTTTTCTAGTGATTTTTCAAGAGCACGAATTGAGAGAACAACAACGCCCATGGGGATCACAACATCTGTAGATCGTTTGATTACTCATGCTAAGCAATCGACTTTAATTTCAGCATTGTACAAAAAATATTACGTTAGTTTTGAACTTTTGATAATAGGAATAGAAACCATGTGGTGAATTTGAAATTCACCACATGGCTTGATTGTATAATCACCTTAAGGACACTCATCACGGAATCCAAGTTTCAAAGTGCTCGCGTTTTCGGGGGCACACTACTTGATACGGAGGCGGCGCACAACTGTCATTTTTGTTGATTTATCTTTGCTGCGTCGCAGCATGCGTGAAATAATAAAAATGACAGTTGTGCGTTGCTTCCGTATCGAGTGGTGTGCCCCGAAAACGCGAGCACTTTGAAACTTGGATTTCATAAGGAGTGACCTTAAAGTCATAGAACGGGGACATCTCGTACCAACCGCTCTGTTTATACTATTAAAGGAAATATGATAATTCGTTGGGAGTGACTTGGCTAAGAGGATTAATGTACACTCCATGGGTTCTTCTGAACGTGCTAGCGGAACCATCATTGACGAGCACTGCGTCGAGCTTGGCTAGCGCCACTAGTAACGCTTGACCCCTTCGATTGGTGCAGCGGCTGTCCCACTCCGCTGTCAAAGCGTTAAAATCTCCTGCTATGACGACCGGCTTACGCCTCACTAGGTCGGACGATAGCCTATCGATCATCTGGTTGAAATAGTTGAAATGGCCTCTTGGGCCATGGTCGCTCCTCCAAGGAAGGAGAAGGCATCGGTTTGGGCACTTTTATCGGCCTTCTCTCTTCCCACCACCCTGATAAATGCATCCTGTTCTTGTTTTGTGGAGCATCCTTAGGTTCTGTTTCAATTCCTTGGCCCGCCGAGCCTCTGGTGCTGGAAGGAGCCCTCGCCAAATCCCCTTCGGCAAACCACCAACATAGCTAACGCATCGTCAAAAGAAGTATTTTTTTTAATCACTCATTATTGTTGGGCCCGCCATGGTTGTAGGGGACGGAGGACAGCCCAGCCACACCCAACTATCCGTTTCGAGTCAATGTCACCCGGCTCTACTAAGAGACTAGAGTGTCAGACTCCCAGCCCTCGTTTTCACAATATTACGATATCCAAAACAAGATCCTTTAACACGCGGTCAGAATGCCATAATCAGGATCTCACTGGTATTGATCCTGATGTGCCAATTGGCACTCCCTGGGCTCGAGCAGCACACGGTCGCTTTAATAGGGCCTGCTCGCGGACACATGCAGCTTTTTGTAGAAGTTTAACAGAGCCCACTGCCAAACCCCACCACGTCCTAGGAAGCCCCCTAACTCCCAGATGCCATCGGGAGGGGTCGTATACCCTCCAAGAACTATCGGACATAAAATAAATTTGATATTTGCATCGGCCTTATTGAAGGAGATAAAGTGGAGTGACGGTAATCGCTAGCCTCCTCTGTTTGCACCTTTGCTGTTCAATACTGATGATTTTTCTCAAAATATATTAGATTACTAGCAGGTTTAGTCAGTTACAAAACGTATTAATTATTTAATTCAATATAATAAATGCTTTCACATGCCTATGACTAACAGTGCATAATTTGTTACTTCCTAAAAATTATAGACAATAATCCTAAGATGTACATAGATGTGTGAGCAGTGTTTTTTGAGCTAAAACTTAGTCTTTCATACCAAACAAAACTTAAAACTAACAATTTAATTCACTGATCATGAGCTCTCATATAGTGCTCATAATTTAAAACCTATCAACTTTGTATCTCACTGTTGAGCGTAAAATTCGATTGAAATCGTCGATTCAAGTAAAACATTGCTGAAAGGCACTTTTATTATTAAAATAATCCTCTAACAAATATATAATGTTTATGTAGATTTTTCCAACTATTGGTTGTCGTTGTTCCGTCCCTTGGTGTACTTATCCACGTCTAGCCGCACATTCGGAACGGTCAGTTTGTGCTCCCCTCCCGAAGACGAACTCATATGAACAGACGAAATTCGGGACTCGCCGGAAAACAATCCGTTCGTTACGTTCAAACTGCCATCCTTCGTTCCGGCGGAGGACGATTTCGTTGCCACCGGGGTGGACGTTCGCTGAACGTTTTTGTCGGTCGTGTGTGTTAACAGTTCCGGCGTCGAAGCGTTGATGTGACTTATATCCAGTAATGATCGCAGCAGCATACTACAGGGACTGGACGAGTCTGAGAGGGAGTTCAAATCGGAGTGGGTGCGTATCATCAGTTCGCGGGCGACGAATTCTCTCAGATTTAGGGGCTTCCCGGTGGTTGTGTTATGCGATTCATTCGGGTCGGCTTGAAGAGATGGTAACGGTTTCGATTTTCTGGATGACAGGCGGCGAATATCTTCGGCCGGTGAGAGGGATGAACTGCTGGAATGTTCTTGAAGGTGGGCTTGTTGGTTCTTTTTGAGCATGCTTGAGGCCCAACGCAGACCGAGTTGATTTAGATCACGTTGAAGAGATTCGCTTGTTTCTGAGGCGGAGGTGTGATTTTGTTGAGGTTTGAAAACGGATTTCTCCGGCAATGGATGAAGAAATTCCACTGAACCAGAATCCGGTGTGGATAGATTGGAGTCGTCTAAAGAATTGTCAAATGATTTGTCGATGATTTTTCGAAGTTTCAGTTCAGCTACCACGTCCGGGAGTGTCGTACTGGAGCTAGAATTGCTTTCCAGTTCAGCTTTTTTAGTGTTAATGGCGGCACTTTCTTCAGTAATGTTCATTTCCGGAGCCGGGACGGGAAAGTTTTTGTAACGTAGGTCACTTTTGTCGGCAGTTTCCAATAATTCGTGCAAACGTGTATAATTAGTCTTTTCCGGGTCATATCGAGTGCCCTCCAAGTTTTGCTCGCGAACATATTCTCGATAGTTGGGAAAGTTCTCGTATCCAAGTGCACGAGCATGTTCAAGGAGTTTGTCGCGAACCTCTACGAGGATTTGTTCGGAAGGATCCAGCTTCTCGCTAGGCACTACTGAAATATTGGTCTTCGAGGCTAGCGGAGTTTCGACCTCGGGAATCGTAGACAACTCATGTGCAGCAACGGCTTCCTCCAATTGAGGGCTGTATCGAGTTATCGCAACCGGGGGTTTTGTGCGTTTTGCTAAAGGAATATCTCTATGAAGTTCTTGGGTGACGACTGGCGCCACGGGTTGAGTGTTCAATTCATCGGGAGGCAACATTGCGGATACCTGTAAGGTTCATAATATTTATTTGGGATCTACACTGTTTTATGCAGTTTATCACTGTGCAACTATGTTGGCTTGTTGGCATAATATTATTGAAAACTCAAAAGTTTATCTTCCATGCGCGAGTAAACTCGCTTAAAGTTTTGCACGAAAAAACAAACGCTAGAATATTTAATTCAAAATCGCATGGATTGACTCATTTGACGCAAAAAAAGTGCAATTTATTGCATGAGCTTAGATACTTTCGAGTTTTTCCCAATACTTTTATGCAACCGAAAAAACACGAAATCTTACCTTTGGAATGTCTTTCAGCAAAGGTTCGAACCCCACTGATATGGTTGGTGCTGCAACCTCGCGGGAGCTTAAATCTTCGGAAGATTCGAACTGAGGAGCGCCGGCATTCGGTGGTCTGTTATCTGGACTGTCACGATAGTCGGACGACGTCACCGGGCGTGACATTGCAATTCCGCTGTCCTTACTGAGTCCAATCTGTCTGGAATTGGTGAAAATGTTGTTGATCTCCTCACTGACGGGATCGTCCCTGGCCAACTGAGGACTGGTTTGAACTGCAGGCGCTCTTTGCGGTGGTCGTGGTAAATCCAGATACTTGGTGGATGATTCCGGCTGCTCGCTAGAGGATAAGCTGTTTTCAATTAGCTTCTTCTTCTCTTCGCGCACTTTTTGGATCATTTCCGAAAGTTCGGAAATTCTTTTACTACAATTCTCGGCCAGGTGTGAATACTTTTCCAGCACTTCCTGTTCACGATCGTCGTCCAAATCGATTACTTCCACGTGACCTTGCGGAGTTATAATTTTTGCAACCTTAGCCGGCGCCTTTTTCGGAGACTTGAGAATTGATTTAAGCGAACTGTCCTTTACCGGAGGTGATTGTTCAACGGGGGGTCCTGAAATATTCGATTTTTCCCGGCGAATTTCTTGCTCTTTTCGACTGAGCGTCTTCATCCAAACGTCCTCCACGCGACTGATGTTCTCATCCGCCGTTCCATTCAGTTGTTGGTCTTGAAGGGTTTCGTCGATTTCATTGAGGAAGTTATAATTTTCATCGATGAATCGTCTCAGCTTTTCCATCCGTGACTGATCCCCTCTGGATTGTTCATCGACGACGCTGTTAGATTGATTGGCGCTGACGTTTACAACAGAGTCGTGCGGTGTTGACACAGACGTTGAGGAACTGACTCCGAGTTGCTCGATAGATTGTCGTGACATGCCCAACAATCGGACAATGTACTGCATGAGATTGGGATTGAAATGTTGCCCACGTTGAGGTTGGGAGGCTGGTGGTTTTGGAAGAGGAGTTGTCTTTTTCAGTTGATGCTTTGGGGCATATGAAGAGCGTTGGGGTTTTGTTTGCTTTTGTGGTTGATTATTGGAGTCAGACAATTCCTTCAAGAGTTTTCCTACACGGTTATCAATTTTGGGCGGTAGCTGTCGGTAAATGGTTGAAGTTGTCGAACTGATTGGCGATGCTTCCGTTAGTTCCTGAACAACTTCTGGTGGCTTTGGAAGAGGTTCCGGTGGCTTTGAATGAACATTATGAGATTCAGCCTGCTTCGTAAGTGTTTCCTCTACCTTTTTTGGTAATATCGGAGGAGATTCTAGCGGTTCCATGGGTTGATCAACGGCGTCCTTAGCCTTCTTTCTTTTCCTAGCTTCTGAAAGCACTTTTTTGGGAGTTTTCTTAACTTTCTTATGCAATTTATCGTTTACTGTAATAACAATTTTTACTGGAATATCGGATCCAGATTGAATACTATCGTTCGATCCAGTAGAGGAGATATCCACAATCTTTTGAACATCGGCACTTGCAGCACCCTTTGTTTCTATAATAATTGGAACTTTCGGTTTGGATTTTTCCTTCTCCAATCGATTCAGTTTTTCTTTTAGTTGTTTCTCCAGCTCATGAATTTCTTTTTCCTTTTCATGCAAATGTTTCTGTTGCTCCTCGAGCTCTTTCTGCCGCTGCTGCAATTTTTTGATCCCGTTATCAGTCTGACTTTTTGTCGATTTTAGCTTTACAGTTGAAGATTTCAGTTCCTGTTCAATGTCCTCCTCCTTTTTTAGTTCCTCTGTAATTAAGTTCTTTTGCTCGTTTACTTTTTGCAACAAATCTTTCAATCTGGCAACTTTATCTTCTTCTGGTAAAGGAATTCCAGCACGTTCGCCAACCTGATCGTATCCCAGCATAATCGTGCTACAACTATCTGAACTGTTGGTGACTTCTCGGTGGTTGGAATCATCCTCCGGAAATTGTGCAGCATACTTTTTTCCCGCAGCAACATTTATTTGCGACGGTCGGTTTTTCAACTGAACTTCTTTTGGCGGATTTCGAACAATTGGGCAGGTGATCAGTACCCGTTGCTTTAATAGGTCTTCTACGGCTTGATTCATGCGCTTCTGACGGGCCTCCGAATGTTGGCGTTGACGAGCTTCAGTCATTAGCGGCTTACTTGTCTACAAAATAAAAATATTTGTATTTGTATAGAGTTGTTAGAACTGTTAGGACGCTGAAAAAAATTTAACCATATCATTAACATTCAACGCCAATCAACTAAACAAATTATTCAATATATGAAATTATTTAAAAATATTTTAAAATGTTGAATTAATTGAGCCGCAATTTCAAAAAGATGCGTGGCTACAAAGCAAGACTATAGTGAAGTTGGCTGGGTTCGATTCCCGGTTCGGTCTAGGAAATTTTCTCGACTTTCCCGTGCATAAAAGTATTATTGTGTTAGCCTCGTTATATACAAATGCATAAATTACAACTAGGCTTAGAAACCTCGCAGTTAATAATTGTGTAAGAGCTAAATGAACACTAAGCTGCGAGGCGACAATGTCTCAGTGGGGGACATAATGCCAATAAGAATATATCAAGCCAGGTTGGGAGTTTTTCCTTTTCAAATAAACCGAATAAATTAAGCAGTCCATCCTGACATCGTTTTCTGAAATCTCCTGCAGTACAGCAACTAATTCTATCCAGTACTTACCTCATCAAGGCCTTTGACTTGTGATTCGGCCCTAACTAATTTGTCAAGCTCCAGCTGCAAATTTTCATAATCCTTACGGATTTGCAGTTTTTCCAGGGCAACCTGCGATCGATCTGGCCCCGCTGGCAAATTTCTGAAATATAAATATCTCAATGCACTTATTATTAAATCAGACAATCAGAGCGAATACCTTCTTGCATTCAGCATGTCAGTTTGCAATCGCTCTAAGCGGCTGGCTTCCTGCATGGCGTTCAGCTCCCCTTGTTTCGGTTTGTCATTTCGCTGTACAAACGCACTCGGCTGGTCGTATTCCTTTCGGTATTTGGTGTTAAAATCGTAGTACTGCACTTTGGAAGTGGGGGCTGCCAAACTCGAACCCGTGGCTGCCGACGTCGATTGCTTGGAAGGACTCTTCTGGGTTTTGATGGGAATTGCTTTCGGTACCTCTACCAGTTTCTGCACCGGCTTGCGCGGTGATTCCAATATCGATCGATCCATAACTGTACTCGTGGGAAAGGACAAAGTATTTTCGCTTAGATTGTCAAATTGTACTATTTTTTGGGACGAATATGTTGGATTTTCTTTTGAGACAGTAGCTTGTGGATGAGTGTATTTTCTGGTCTTTTCCTCCCGACGCCGTTTGACAAATTCCGATACTTGTGTAAAAGGTTTTATCGGCTGTTGTTTAATTGCGAACGCTTGTTGTTGAATTGTTTCCGGTGAAGTGAACGATGTGGGATTATAGTAAAGTGTGTCTATCTGTTTATTGGAAATGTTCTCTTTGTTTTTATCCGTACAAAGTAGCAGTTCCTCATCCGATGATGAGAAACCAGGTGACATTGGGCGATCACGAACATGTAAATCTGGAACAGAGCTTGCCTTCGATCCTTTCTTAAATTGTTCAAAGGCACTTAGTGTATTAGCATAGGCACTACTGTCTTCCACCTGAACCGGAACATCTTTCTTCTGTTCCGTTGGAACAGAAACCTGCACGGCAATCGATTTAGTTGGAATGTATTCCTTCTTTCTCTTAGCTTTCATGTCCTCCCGATTCTGGTTTTCCTTCGCTTGTTTTAGTTCAGCCTGCCTTCCCCGTTGAAGTGCAACTGCCTGCTGAGCGGCTTTTTTCTCGTGAAACCAAACCTCACACTGCTCGGCTGCTTCCGCAGCTTTATGCGCTTCACCGACATCCTCCAAGCAGTGTTGATAATCTGACTGCAGTTTGGCTATGTGCTTTTGCTTCCAATTTTTCAATTCCGTTTCTCTCAACTTTTGTACATTGGCCAGCTCCTTCTGTTTAACAGTTTTGAAATTCTGTCGTACTTTTGCCGCCAATTGTTTAGACTGTTGTCTAACCTATAACAAAGTAAATAAAAATATCTCAAACAATAGGCACGAGCTTAAAAACTTGACTGTGGTAAGATAAAAACATCTAAAAAAATGAAAACGAACTCATATATCATAGAACTGAGTTCGTAAACTTTGTATAAAGAATAAAGCAGAAAAATGTTAGAACCATAGAATAAACTTTATAATTTAAAATCGTTGTCCTTAATGTTATGTATATGTAATTACTTATCTAGAAATGACTCTACATCTGCTTCGTAACACCTAAATCTTAGCATTAGATTATATTTTTAGAATATTAACGTAAGGCATTGATTTTTTATTCAAAACAGTCATGTATTGGAATCTAAATCTCGATCCCTAAACATAAGACTAAGATAATGTGGTTCTCCAGATCAAAATTTATTGAATGCATTTTGATTGATTATGCTTGTTCCAGATGGATTGTAATTTTAATATTTATTGGAAGCATTGATCACCAGTCTCTTTAAAGTGAAGTCCAAAACGACTTACCTGTTCCAGGCGTGCCTTTCGTAGCTTATCATTTTCGGCCTTTCGGACACTGTCCAAACTTGCAAACGGATTTGCACCGGAGGACGATGGTGCGTGTGAACTGTGCACCGTAATATTGATGGACATTATCTCTCGCTATGGTTGCATCATCGTTCTTTCTTCAGCCGTCATTGAGCAGGTAACCGCTTCGAAAATGTAGCAAAATAAAATTCACAATCACGACTCTCCACTAATTTTGTAAGCATTTACCAAATGGATCACTTGCACTGATGGGAACATAATCAACTTCTAGTTTTATTACAGCATCTCGTTTATGCTTTTTATATTCCTTTGCTGTTGCGTCCCTCCGAGATGCGATGCGGTTTGTTTGTAACGGAATGTTTCCATGGAAATCGCATCGTTGCATGACATTATGATGTTGCACGAGGGCAGCCTTCAAATTACGAGTTATGCCACATGGGACGCGGAATTTAAAATAATATCACAATAAATCCAACAGATGGCAGCGCATACGTATACGCCAGCGGCTCTCAATTTTTTTATCAGTGCATGCCACTTTTTCAAATGCAAATACACGCTTAGTTAGGATAATCTAAAAGTCGGTAAAAAATACCGATAATCGAACTAAAGTGCACATACCTAAAATGTAGGTAATCATCGATTACCTAAAGTTAGGTAGTGGTGATTATCAAGAATTATCGTTAAAAATTACCGATTTCGGTCGTTTATTTTTACCTAAAAATAGGTTTTGGATGTTTGTTTTGGTCACGCAAAAACGTTGAAAATTACCGATTATTAGGTTATTTTCTAGTGTTTTGTTTAAAGAAAAACAAAATTCTTCAATTGATTCATTTATTTTTTATTGAGTAAATTTAGAAACCGGCTAAATTTTCCGCCGGATTATGGTTCCTGTTGTATGGCATTGCAAATACTGGGTTCTTAGCCTCTTATCTACTTCCCCGTGGTGCTGGCCGGGATACGAGCACCCTTTTGGAAGCCCAGGTAACTAACGCCGGTGGAAACTTTTGTCGCATGCAATCAGGGAGGGGGGGTTGTAGTTAGCTTCTTAGCTCCGGAGGTGTGAACCTTATCGAGCCTCTTGGAAGCGTTGGGAAGATCAGGCAAGTAATCCTGGTGGAAACTAAGGTCGTATGCTAACAGGGAGGGGGGTTTGCTCCACTCCGGAGGTGTTAACCTGATCGAACGTCTGTTCTTCATGGTAGGAGCGTCTGTTCCCCACGCTAAGGGCGGCTGATCATCGTCCGAATGCCAGCGAGCAAACCCGTGACCAACATTCCCAACCAACAACGGAGACCTCATTGAAAGTGACAGGCGTTCGAGCCCTGATCCATCCTGGAAGCTTCTCGTAATTCTGAAAATAAATATGTAGAAGTTAATATATTATTCCCGGAAGTTGTTCCTTATCAATCAACCACTTACCATCCGTTTTAAATCGTTGATTATCTCGATGTTGCCCGAACTTCAGCGGCAGGAACAAGTAGGTTTTGATGGGCTGCACAGCAAAGAGCCGGAAGAAGCACTTGTATTTACAAAGTCAAGAAAAATCTAATTTTAGGTAAAAAATAACGTCATCGTCTAAAAACGTCATATACCTAAAAATAGGTAAAAAGAAACGAGAATTATCGCTAATTTTTACCGATATTTATAGTAAACATCCATTACCTAATTTTAGGTAAAATAAAAACCTAATTTTAGGTAATCTTATCTAAGCGTGTAGGCAAGCAAATGGGTGAATATTTAATATTTCAAGACAAAATTTTCAAAACGACTTATCTGCTTTTGTAAACAAAGATTCAAACGACGATTTGACGAATCTGATAGCTCTCCCACGCAAACTAACACCATCAATACACTCAGGAAAATCGACACATACTTTATGGCAAAAATCCATGTATTTTGAAATATGCATATCATGTGTCGGCACATAACAAATTGCATACAAATTCACACATGGATACGATGACCCACATAGATAGTATGTATGAACGCTCATGTAATGCATGCGGGCGCATGAAATATATGTGTCGAAAATATTGAATGCATTTGGCAACCCCCATTGCAGAAATCCATGTGTAAACTCATGAATATAATGCGGAGTTTTTTGTGAGTGTAGGTAGGTGAAGGTTTCCGCTACCTGTTGATGGTGTTTGTTTGCGTGGGGACAAAAATGGCGATAAGCTGAATTGTAGCAACTACCGCGCAATCACACAGACCACAGACCAAGTGTTCACCATACGTCAGGTATTGCAGAAATTCCGCGAATACAACGTGCCCATTAGGTGGCTCAAAAACACTTTTTCAATTTTTGATGGGCCGCCTTTATTCGGTTCTATTTGATGCCCTGATGCTCTGGACAAAATTTCTGCCAAATCGGTCTAAGTTTGGGCGGTGCTAAACTCGTTGGAAGTTTATATGGAAAAATGTATGCAGAAACATCCAAAAACAGTGATTTGCAGTTGGACGGCACACTTTACGATCAAGAATCATGATACTCATTCAGCTCTTGTAGAAATAAATACAGAATGTTATGTTGAAAACCGCGAGAAGATTAGAGTTTATTAGGCAAAGATATTAGCATTTTACTGTTGTGTTGTAGGGGTGAATTTATTTCTTTTCAAATGTAAAAGAAACGAAATTTGCTCAAAACCCACTTTAGAGAAATGATAATAACTTAGCCGGGCAAACTCTAATCTTCTCGCGGTTTTCTGCATAACATTCTGAATTAAATTCTTCAAAATTTGAATGAGTATCATAGTTCTTCATCGTAGGTTGTGTCGTAAAACTGTAATTCACTGTTTTTGGATGTTTCTGCATACATTTTGCATATAAACTTCCAACGAGTTTAGCACCGCCCAAACGTTGACCGATTTGGCTGAAATTTTGTCCAGAGCATCAGGGCATCAAATAGAACCGAATAAGAGGGCGGCTCGTCAAAAAGTTGAAAAAGTTTTTCCATACTAATCTGAGCCACCCTAGTGCCCATGCATCATCTATTTTTGATGGCAAAATCATTCGAATTCGCCGCCGTACCAAACTGACTATCTACACGGAGAATAAAATATAGTAAAAACAATCAAATTTTAGTTAACTTCAACCAACATTTTAGATTGATATTTGCCCAAACAAATTGTTGTTTAAAATAAACTTTCATGATGGTTGAAACAAACTAAAATTTTAATTAAACTGCATCTTCTAATTTTAGGTAAATTCAACCAAAATTTTGTTGAAGCAACAAAAAGGATGGTTGTCTTGTTTTGACAGTACTTCAAGCAAACTAAAATGTTGGTTATTCAAAACAATAAGTCAAATTTGATACAATCAAATCTCAGCTTGAAACAACACAGCAAGTTTGTTTGAATTGACCAAATTAATGATTATTATTTTATGTTAATAAACCTCCTTCCCACCTCCCTCGTTACCATGGCTCGATTTTGCTGCGTATTTTCGTTTTTAATTTTGTATAATATAATATACAATGAAACATAATTTTTATTAATGCAAAACATTCATAAATATATAGCAGAAAGGCGTTTCTCCAGAAGATCCATTTGGACAGATCCTCTTTTGGTTATTGATTTCAGTTGCTCAGATTTTCATACATTAAAGAAATATAAAGATGTATACACACAAAAAACAAACATGGTTTTAAAGAATGTTCTGTACTTTCCATTTGAAAAGAGCTCTGTTTTCCTAAAAATGAAAATTTATTTGGTCAAAGTGATTTTTTTCGTTTGAAAGTTTTTTTTTCATGTTTCTATTGTAAAACTAAAAGTTCTTCCATTCAACCTTAAAATAGGTCATAGCGCGCGGAATACCAAACCTCACAATTTTGACATGTACTGGTGCTGTTGTTTGCGTTTCGGACTTGGATATTTTTAATCCAAAATAAATCTGCATATTTCACGACATTGAAGACATTCCATACATTCCGCATTCAAATACAGGTAATTATCGATAGGTTTTAGTAATTATCGATTTGAAGTTCCAAAGAATAATAGAGGTATCCAAAAATTAAAATATAATTGTCTGTAAACAACAGGACCAGCATCTGTCAAAGGTCATGCGTGCCATCACTGCGCAATGGAGTATGGGCCTTTTCACGACACGTTTAACAGCTGATTTTATCGTCAATTGACAGTTCTTCTATGAAAGTGACAGCTTCGGACTTGCAGGCCTGTTTAGCGGTTGTAAACAAGTGCAGTCTCGGTAGTGTCACATGAAAAGGCCTATAGTAGAACTGTCAAATAACTCAACGATAAACTAAGCAAAAAGAAAACAAAAAGAATGAAAAATGAGGATAAAATTGTTTCCGTTACGCATCGGCACTATAGCATATTAGATGGTAAAAAAATAAATAACTTATTTAAAACATCATTTGAATGCTTGGCCTTATTGGTATAACTAGCCTGTTTAGGGCCGTACACATATTACGTAAGCACTTATGGGAGGAGGGGGGGTGGTCGTTATCTTACGCTCCATGTAAATAAAAATTCATTTGCATGAAAAAAATCTTACATGAGGGGAGGGGGGTCGAAAACCTACACGGAGCAAAGGCGGTCTAGTTTGAAACAACCAACTTGTTGGTTGATTTTCAAACTAGAATTTTCGTTGTTTCAAAACCAAAGTTTGTTGTGTCAAATCCAAAATTTTGTTTGAACGGGACATTTTTCCTATGTTGTTTCAACATAATACTTCGATTCAATACAACCAAAATTATGAATGTTTGAACTCGAAACATATATTGTAAAAACCATGACATTGGTTTGTTTTAAACAACATTCAAGTTGTTTTTGTCCGCAACGGAATATAGGTTTCGAACCAAAATATTAGGTAAATTCAACTGTAACTTTAGGTTGGAACAAACTATGATTTTGTTTGTGATAAAAGTCAAATCAAAAGATCAAATATGGAAAATAAATCATAGTAAACCGACTGATAGTCGATCCGAAATTTGCATATTTTGGATCAGTTTTATTTGTGTAATCATCAGTAGATCCACTTATGAGCACAAAGGTAAGCTATGAAATAAGATCGAAAAATCGGAGTATTTATTTTTTCCTATTTCAGGGAAAAATGATAGATATATGACCCGGATATGCCTCCACTCTCCGATTAAAATTTGCATCAACCTAATTTCGACCAAAAGGTATGTATTCCACGGTGATCCACTTTTTTATTAAAAATATCTGACATTGAATACCAATTCTGATATAATACAAATATTTGCAGATATAGATATTTTCCAAAACTCATGGCTGTTTATCGGAGGTTGAACCTAGACGAGTCCTACTTGAGCTGCAGCAATCGCAGTGTCAAAGATCTCCAGCTCGAGCAGCTATCTCAACATGGAATATGATTATGTTGACGCTATTTCGTTATTTTTTTATATAAATCATTAAATTATCAATAAAAAGAACTAAAATGTACGAAATATAATTCATTTATAAAATAAAAGAAAAAACAGCAAATAAACCATCAACCAACTCTATTAGTTTCGGTTCAATCAAAGGTAATTGCCTATTTCCGGGGATTAAACCACCCGACTTGGACGTTAATTTACAATCACTTGATCAGTACCGTTGCTGATGAAGAATGTGTATAGCCGCCAGACATTCTAAATACTCACGCTCCTCTAATGTGGGCGTGTACAACACACATGTGGAAGTATTGGCTTGATAAATGGATTGCGAGTGATTTGACTATGCGTCCAATTTGGGAATCTCGAGCTCGTTCAGTAGCCGCTAGGTTGCGAAGGCCGACGGAGGTCCTTCGTAGCTTAGTTGGTTAAAGCACCAGTCTAGCGTACTGTAGGGTCATGGGTTCGAGTCCCATCGAAGGAAAAGTGGTTACCTCCAATACATTTTTCAAATCACTATCTTCCACATAACGTACATATTCTATTAGTTTGTTTCAACAAATAAAATGGTTATTACAAATCTGTTTTTGGTTGTTCCAAACTATTTTAATCAGTTTGAAACAACCTTAATCGATTTTTGTTCCAGCAGCTGTCAAATGCAACAACTAATATTTTGGTTGTTCCAAACCAAACAATGGTTGAATTAGCATGACATGTCCCAAACAAATCAACATTAAATTCTAGTTTGTTTCAACCAACGAAAGTGATTGAATTAACTTGTAATTTTGTTTGTGCCTAAATCAACCAAAAATTTGTTTGAAATAAACTAAAATTTGGTTGTGTTTACCAAATCTTTTTCTCCGTGTAGAGAAATTGCTTACGTAATAAGTGTACGACCCCTTACACATTTATATTAAAATTAACGCACGTACAACTTTTTCTAATAATATTTGTACAGTAAATATAATTATACTTAAACAACTTTTAAAAAACTTTTTTGTCCATTCATCTGATGAACATTCTCATAGTGCCTCTCAACCTTACCGACGAACTGTCAACACCTCTCCCCTCACCAGTTCAAACGGTCACATAACTCACAGCGGATACAACAGCAAAACTGTTGCTTTTAAAGCTTATGTGGGAAGTGTTAGGTATTCGGTTGTTCTTTAAATTTAGAGCCTCGAATTCGTGCAGTGCAAATCAGTTTAGAAATATCGGAGGTAAGTTATATTATTTTGACTAAAATATAAAAAGTGTTGATAAATACTGTAGCTTACAAGTTTTCCAAAACTTCCTTATAAGTCAATCAAAACTGCGCCCTGCTCCGGTGCTTCAATGGCGCGAGCATCATGCTAATAATGATGGCTAAAGATATTAATGCAAGATTTTCTTTTCAATTACAGGACAGTGAATTTATGGCGCTATGCTCCCAGACGGCTTCGATTCGCAACCTGACCCCAGCCAGGGACCGGATCTCGTTCTGGCAATACAGTGGCAACCGTGTTAAAATGATATAAAAACTGCTTGAAACCTGGCTTGAAATCATGAAATAAAAATAAAAGTATCATTGCGATTAGATTATTTAAATTTATAATGGAAAGATGATTGAAGAGTACGAGGGGGAATGGGAGTTTCTTTAATAACGAATGAAAAATTTCGTTTCTGAATGAAAATATTTCGCCCTATTTTTTACAGTGTGAACATTTTTATTTGACAGTTGTACAATTTAGTTTTGAATGTTCAAACTTTTAATTTCAGAGCGGCATGCGACTTTTGAATCATGTTGATTACAAAAGTTGGCGTACTTTTATTTTAAACATATCGAACTCTCTACGAAAAAGAACCAACGCAACTTTTTGAATTTACCAATGGTTTTTAATTTTAATATTGGTTTTTCTTTCTGTGTACTAGAAATCAAATAAATCGCTTGCCATAAGACATGACAAGAGAAGGCATTACACTAAAAGCTCTATTTGACGTTCATTGACATAGAACTGATATAATACGGCCAGTGATAAATGATGGAGATGCGAAAATAGGTGCTGGCCAAAATGATCTCCCTGCCTTTTTTTTCTACAGCTGGCTCCATAATTTAGATAATCTCCGTCAAATATCATAGAAACATGTCCCCTGGTTATTTCACAGGACCTGTAAGGAAATCAAAAAGGTCAGCATGAAATAAGTATTTTTAATAATAGTTATCGACTCACCGGTGCTTATTTAGGATCAAAAGCACTTTCTTATCTGAATCTGAACTATACCGACATCCAGCCCGTATGGGTTTGAAATTTTTGTTTCGACTTGGCTAAACTAAACAATCTCAAGCAAACGAAACATTTAGTTTAAATCAACCAAAAGTTTGACTTGTTTCATTTCCAATAAATGTATAACCTTGATTCAATATAGCTTTTTCGATTAACTCAACATTGAGTTTTAGTTTGTTTTTATTTGTGTAGAAGAAGAATGAATGGTAAAAGCAACCTATTTTATGTCCAAAACGAACCAAAGTCTTAGCTTGAAATGACCAAAATCAATGGTTAACTTGAATAATAAATCTAGTTAGAATCAACCTAAGAAAAACGTTTGGTTCAAGCAAAAGCATTCATTTGAGGCCAATTTTGATGTGATAACAACCAAAAATTTTAGTTTAAAATTCAACCAACTATTTGGTTGTTTTAACCTAGGGTGATTATTCTCCGTGTACAAAACGCTTATTAGACCGGTTGTTCTTTATAGACACGAGAACTGGACGATGCTCGTGGAGGAACAACGCGCACTGGAAATTTAATGAAAGGAAAGTTCCGTGTACCATATATGGTGGGGTGCAGATGGCGGACGGTACGTGAAGGATGCGAATGAACCACGCTTTGCAGCAGCTGTTGGGAGAACCATCCATCGATCACATCGCGGACTGCGGTGGGCTGAGCACGTAGCCAGAATGTCAGACAGTAGTCCGGTGAAAATGATTCTCGACAACGATCCGACGGGAACAAGAAGGCGAGGTGCACAGCGAGCAAAGTGGATCGATCAGGTGAAGGACGATTTGCGAACCCTCAGCAGAATGCGTGGTTGGCGAAGTGCAGCCATGGACCGAGCTGAATGGAGAAGACTGTTATGTACTGCACAGGCCACTCAGTCTAATAATTAATAAAAAGGTTAATCAGTTAAGTGATATTCTCTCTAAAGGTGACTCACAATAATTTTGAAAGTGAAACTATGAATATTTGGTAACATTGAATGCTTTTATTCATTATTGGCTCGCTTTAGCCAATTTCAATCATTATGAAGAACTTTTAATTGTATTTTATCGTCTGGAAATTGTAATTAAGTAATATTCTAGAAAATACTTTGAGGATAGTGTTTTCAAAATTCTAGGAATTCTTTGGGAATTTCATTCAGGAGTTCTTTCAGAAACTTTTCTTGAAATTTCTTGAAAAAATCGTCAAGGTGTTCTAAAGGGGAGGTCCTTAAAGAATTCTCCAAGCAGTTTTTCAAGAAATTCTTTCAGAAACTACTTAAAAAAAACATTTAGGTAAACTTTAGAATTTCCTATAGCAATTCATTCTGAATTTTTTTCTGAAATTCTGCCCAAAATTCCTCCACTGGAAACTAGTACATCAATTGAAAATTCCATTCCTATGGAAAATCCATTCCCTCGAAAACTTCTCCAGTATTGTCAGATTTTCTGGATATGATACACTGCGCGGCGTTTGTAATGTTCCCAAATGAGTACTTGCACAAAACGGCGAATGACTGTCGAAAGGTATGGCCGCGCCAAACGATACACCGCAATGCTCTTCACCCATAAGAATCAAGTAAACGGGGTACAGAAAGCGCGACGGTACCTTTCATGAAGGGTTCGGCGCGTGCAATTTTGAGAAAATCAGGCAATATTTTTTCCAAATTTTCTCCAGAAATTCATTCAAAATTTAAGAAGGAAATTATAACTTCCGAAAAAATCCAGAGAGAGTTTTAAGTAATTTCCTAAATAAATTTCAGAAAGAATTGACCTTTCCCGTCGAAAGCTAACTAACTCGTTTCATTATCTCAATCCACTCTTTGGCTTTTTGTCGTAGAATTACGTCTTTCGGTAAGATAGGGGGTCATTCCGCAATTTCAAGTTTGGGACCGTCACGAAAAGAGGTCAGGAAGTAAGAGCCAATAACCAGGCTTCGGAATTCTCACTCATATGAATAAAAACCTGCGATTAATCCATTAAGCGGAGTGTGATTCGAACCCAAAACAATTTTAAAATGTTCAGAGTTCCCACTAAAACCACGCCACCACATGAATTGATTGAAAGCGAGTGGAATAATTGCTGTATTGAACCTTCTGCTTATCGTGGTGCATCGTCAGATTCAATCAGCTTGGAGAGGCAAAGTAAGCAGCATTTGATTTTCGCGAAACATGGGAAGAAGGATAACAATTTTTCACACCATCACTTGTGCCGGAGTTTATCGCACTGTAATTTATCCGGATAAAATGCATGGTGGAGTGATCTGTTGTCGCGTGAGTGAGTGAGAAATCCGAACCCTGCCAATAACTCAGCCTTTTTTCAACGGATTCTGTGTAGATTTTGGTATGAATCAATCGGTTAACTTTCTTATATTTCATATAACTATTATAAACAATTGATTCAAAGCATTTACCTATTGAAAATCCAATTTCAACAGGTAGCGTTCAAATTTCACTTTTACAGTAAACTGCCTACATCTCGGCTATATCCATCCACATCATACCCATACGCAATTCTACGTTCAGTTTGCGATCGTGTTTTCAATACAACCTTCTACTTTTTAAGGTCAACTTTCCCAAAGAACCCATATTTTTTGCAGCATCCAACTATTTTCAAAATGGAAAACAAAAATTGAAAAAGTGCTGCACATGTGAACCGAGCCTGTTAGTCCAATCTTGAAAAAAAGTACTTTTTCGAATTTTTGTTTTAAATTTAAAAAATACTTAAAGGCGTAAACAATATGGGTTCTTTGGGAAAGTTGATTTTAAAAAAGCCAAAGAGTGGACTGAGACAATAAAACGATGAGTTACAATTTTCGAAGGGAAAGTCCAATTCTTTCTTAAATTTATTTAGGAAATTATTCACAACTCTCTCAGGATTTTTTTTCAGAAGTTAGCGTTTCCTTTTAAAATTTTTGAAGGAATTTCTGGACGAAAATTTGTAAAAAAAAAAATACTGGAGAAATTTAATAGCCAGAAGCAAACCGCGTGGAAATCATGTGTATTGGGTCAAACACAATTGATACGTTTGCGTGCGTTTTGACAGTTTTCGCATGGGAAAACTGTCAAAACGCACGCAAACGTATCAATTGTGTTTGGCCCATATGACATTTCATATCAAGATATTCACCCCTATATTCTTGTTTACGGACAAACGAAACTTTCGAAAAAACGAATGCAGTTCGTTCGAATCGTTTCCCTATTTGATTTTGCTGGCGTAAACGAGAATGCGCATCAGCTTTCGTTCGAAAGCGCGTTCCTACGTAAACAAGAATAAGGGTAATTGTACATTACGTGATTAAACTCGTAGGCTATTCAGGCTGATTGTCCGACATTTCGCGGTCTGCACCGTTTTGCGGTAATCTGTTACGTGTTTTATACTATTTGGCAGTATTCCGTTTCGCGGTATCAGGCTTTTAGCACAGACAAACAGACATAACACATTGAACATTCAGTCATCAAATTCATCGTCGTACACATACTAACGACATCTGTTGATTTCCCTAAGTTGGGCAAATCACACATCAGATAGCGGTAGTGAGCAAACGTCAAACTCGAGCAAATCCGATGGGCGCGCCACGAGTGATCAATTGGATCAACTAATGATTATTTAAATTGACCAGTAGATCAGTGAACGATGAGAATTCCACGAGTGTTATGTCTGTTTGTCTGTGCTTTAAGCTTATCTTTTTAGTTATTTTTTGTGATTTATAAGGCTCGATGCCCACGTAGCGTCATTTCAACGCAGAGTGCACGTGGCGTCAAAAAGACGCAGGTGTGCACCGGGAAAAAGCGGTAACGCAGAGTCACCACGCCGATGCACGCAAGCGTTATTTTAACGCTGCGTGCACGTGGCGTTGAAAAACCGCTACGTGGGCATCGGCCCTAAGGGTAAGATTTAATTTTAAACTAGTTCGTCATCTTTTCCTACCAACAAGGGACCGACTGTTTAGGCTCGATGCCCACGTAGCGTCATTTCAACGCAGAGTGCACGTGGCGTCAAAAAGACGCAGGTGTGCACCGGGAAAAAGCGGTAACGCAGCGTCACCACGCCGATGCACACCAGCGTTATTTTAACGCTGAGTGTACGTGGCGTTGAAAAACCGCTACGTGGGCATCGGCCCTTACTTCGATGACATTTACTTCCAGGGTGCAGCAGCCGTAATAAGTGTAGCCAACAACCTTCCGTGCACCATATTTACGGTACTCGTCACTGAGTGGCGATACCGGCGTTTCTATCTGTTTTGTTAAACCCGCTACTCTATGTTTTGAGATTTTCACAATTTTCACCATGAGCTCATGGAAGAATGGTAGTTGGTAATCGATAAAATGTATGGAAAAATAAGATATTTTGCAAATTTATGGAAAATGGAAGTGTTTTAGAAGAAAGTAGTGATAAGGAATGAAGTGTCAGGTGAAAAGATTATCTCCTGCACTTAGTTTGCACTGATTAGTAGTTTTATAGTGATGAAATTTCGATTTTACTACCACTGAAAAAACGCCATCTCTTGCATTAATCGTTTTGATTGGTACCTTACTCTTTATTTCCTCTTCTTTATTCGGCCGCATTTTTCATTGCGTTTCCCTTTCAAGTTTTCCTTTCTTCTTTTACGAGGTATTTTATGTTATTTCATATACGGCCGTGAATAGCATATCTGTCCCATCTTTGCTGGGTTTCCTATTCAAATGGGATAAATATGCGACTCACGGCAGTATACATTATTGTTAATGACAATTAGATGTGTGAACTTTGTCATCAAGATACACTATATGATATGATGAAGCTCGCCGTCTAAATAGCTAACCACATCCATTTTAAAACATATGTAACAAGTCCATTACATTTTTGAGATGTCCATTGTGTCTGGTGTTAAAAATATTAACTTATCAGGACGACGGAGGTCCTTCCCCTAGCAGCGTCATTCAGACCGTTTTGGTTGCTGCAAATCAAATGTGACCCAATTCAGTTGCATGTAAATAACAAAACTCTTTACCACCAAGTAACCAAAAGTTCCTTTAAGAGTACGTTTCTGTGAAGCTGATTAAGCAAAAAACGTACTATTAAAGGAACTTTTGGTTACTTGGGGTGTGTTTCTCGGGTCGTAGCATGGTAGGGAAAGCACATGTCTAACATACTGGGTTACCCTTCAATACATTTTTGGAACTAAATCTTTCACATGTTGTGCAATTTCACTAAGCTAGTTTTCAAACTAGTAATTATTTTCCAATCCGGGTGGTAAATACCCGGAAAATGTTCAATTAACTTTGATTAAACTATGAATTAGTTTATGCCTTGGGAAGGCGAAATACGTGAACGAAAAAGCTTACAAAACCCTTGAGAGGAACTCTAAAATCATTCATAAACCACAGGCGGTGAAAGTTATTTTATAAAAATCATTGTTGTTTGGACGAATTAATAAGAACGACTAAAATTTTCATTTTTTTTTTTTGGGTGACAAAATATGGTCACAAACGTGATAATTAGGGGGTAAACAAAATCAGGTCAACACTGTACTATTTTTTTTAATTTCTCGGATATCGATCCGATATCCGATATTTTCAAACCCGATATATCGCCGATACCGATATAACACCAAATGAATATCGCCGATATCGATAAACCTTCAATGTGCACAGCCCTACTTTAAATGTTAGCCGTTATTATGCGAAATATCATTTGCTGCCTTCTTTAAATGTTCACATATTCCCGGTATAAAGCGAAGTAAGTATGTTGTTTTGCTACCTTTATTTTTTTTACATTTGCCCGGTAAAACGCAAAATATGTATTGTTTCGCTTTTTTTAATTGTTCGCATCAACGCAAAATGTGATGTTTTGTCTATACATATTTTAAATGTTTGCATTTACCCGGTATATGGCAATGTGTGTTGTATATAGGCATAAGGTATAATATAGGTATAAGGCAAAATATGTTGTTTCGCCTTCTTGGAATGTTCGCATTTGCCCGGTATATGGCAAAATGCTCTGTTTTGCTTTCTATAAATGTTTGCGTGTGCCCGGCAGAATGCGAAATCTGTTGTGTCACCTTCTAAAATGTTCGCATTTGTCCGGTATAAGGCGAACTGTATTGTTTCGCCTTCTTTAAATGTTCGCATTTGCAAATATGTTTTGGTTTGGTTTAAAATATTTGTTTTTTTTTGTGTAGATTTTAATCCATACTTATACATGTAAACTCAACGATTATTCGCTTTACATAATTGTGTGTGTTTTGACGCTTTACAAAGCTAAAGCACACATCGAACTACTTGTAACATTAGTAAAATTAAAACTGCGAAATGATATTGATCGCGAAAAAGTTCACCGCGAAATAGTACTAACCACGAAATTATACTGAACGCGAAATGGTTAACCGCAGAATGTTTTACCGCGAAATATCGTACAATCATTCAGACTATGAGCTTTATATCACTTGATACATGGTACATATCTTGATATGAAATGTCGTGTCCTAAACATTATTCGCAGTGAAAATCAGATGAATGATTGTTTAAGCTCGTAGTCTATAAATGCTATATAATAAATATTATAAATTTGTGAATGTAATAAATTACACAGTTATGTAGTTACAGGCATATGAATTTTACTTGTTCGGATAACATAATTAACAACGAGTGTTCAATTCCATAAAATTTATTTTTTGTATCATTTTGAGAAATTGTTTTATTTACAATAAAGTAATGCGTTTCTTTTTGTTAAATTCGCATGTCGATAAAAACCTGTAAATAAACATTCTCGTTGTTCGCTTAATTCAGTTACACAACATTTTCCTTCTACACAACGCCGTCATTATTAAATAGGTATATTCATACTTTTATCTGTTCGTTTAAATGATTACCTTGATGTTGTTAAAATATATTATAGGTATACATTTACACTTTTATATACTTAATAACCATAGGATACTAAAACAATCCTAACATTTGCTGGAAGAGTTACAACGGGAAACAGTTCTGCAGCGCAACCAAAAATCACGACCACTGCCAGAAGCTATGAAGACATACCTACATTTGACATGGGGCGGCATGCATATGTCATTAAAATCCTAAACTCACATAACGTATGGCAGCGATTATAAACGAGCGACTGTACCACCTCCCTTGGAGCTGATCTGGGGTGCACACATGTACGGGTTTTAGCTTTCCCAGATTTCTTCCCGTTGTTTGGCAGCGAGCATTTTCCTTTCTGGAAATTGTGAGAAAACACAATAAGTACAAAATACGTTCCAATACCGCACAAAGACGTTACCCTTGGCTTCCCGAAGGACGCGTTTTTCGTTTTCGCGTTCTTCGGGGGCAGTCTTCAGGCGGACACCGAGGGCCGTCGTCACGAGTCTTCGTGCCAAAGCGGCACATGTTTCGGGACGTGGACGGTACGGTTGCAGCGAACTGGAGCACTTCCGTGCCTTGGAGCGAGATTCCACTGTCGCCTCGGCTAGGGGTTTCAGCTTAACAAATGTGTGACCATTGGCAAGAACTTCGGCCGCTGCACAGAGTAATAGTTTATCGTTATATATATACCCACGATAATGATCTCTAGGTCAAAATTTACCTATTTTAGAACTACTGAATACCGCCAGGGCGTGCGTGTCATCTACCCATTTAATATCAAACCCTGACTCTTTGTACTGTGAGAAAAGCATCATGAGATCTTGTGTTTTGAACTCTACCGGGAAGTTGGACACCTCCAGTACGTGTGGGAATTCTTCCTCGTTCAGGACGGCTTGCTTCGTTTGATACACCTGAAATAGAAATAATCGGCAGTATTTTAAAACATAATTCACAGACGAAACCCAAACGCACCTTATAGTCTGTTCGAGGGACTTCAATTGAAACCTTCCCCACCGCCGATGTCAACTCTTCCATTAGCTTCGGGTTCAAACAATCTCCATTATCATCATACATCGATTCCCAATCGTCTTCTTCTGGGTTGACTAACCGTTCTGAATCCTGTTTCGACTGACCGTTGGCCTTATCCGTGGATACATCCTTTTCGGCAGATTCATGTTCAGCTATTTCCAACACATCAGATGCAAACGTTTGCTTCATAATTCTCCTATTGCTACGGTTAATCTCCTGAGAAGCCTTCCTAAGTTCCTTCTCATCCTTATCGATCTTATCAGTAACACCCGCACCGACTTTATCATTAATAATCAATGCAGTGGCATTACTGCCGGTCTGCTTCGAACGGCTTTTATTTGACTTGTTCATATTTTCTACTACTTTGGGATTTGTACTTCCGTTCAGTTCCGCTAAAATGCAACCGTTTTGGCGCAGTTCTTTCCTCTCCTTTTTGCGTTCAGATTTGGGCGCAAAATCACAGTCTTGATCTTCGTTCTCTCTAGGAACCTCTTCCGACTTTTTGCTTTTTAGTTTCACTACTTCTTGAGTGGTTCCGTTGTTTGGAACGTTCTCCTCTACGCTATGACTACGATTTTAAAACTGACAAAACATCTGCTATCAACTGGGACAATGGGTTCGAGCTTTTGATGATTCTCTATCACAGTGTTTGGTAATCCAATGTCTGCTGGCGGTGGTTTGTCTTTAGCCTTGGATTTGCGTTCCTTCTCAGTGTGGGGTTGCTCTTTCCTAGCTGACGCCTTCGGAGGAGAACTGGGTGGAGTTGCGAAAACCGACAGACTTCCGACAGTTGACACCGACGGTGAAGTAGTGGTGGTTGACGCGCTGTTTGCGCAAGTGGAAGCACTGGTGGTTGTTTGCTGGTTTACAGCAGTTACCGGCGGGGTAGTTAGACTTCGACGAGCTCGCGGAATGTAGACGGCGCGATCCGGTCGTCGTTCCCGATGCGGACGAGCAGGCCTGAAATAGAGAAAGGCGTTAAATCTGCCGAAGTATTATGTATTTATTAAAATTATTGGATTACTCATTTTTGAGTGAATATCACACACTACTAGTGCTGTCTAATGAGCAGCTCGAAGTAGCTCGAAGTTGTTCCCGTCCTGCTCGTTCTTTTTTATCAACAAATGGGCATGAGCAGGACAGGGAGAAACTTCGAGCTACTTCAAGCTCTCATTGGACAGCACTAGTATTAAGTATCTATTTTTACTGATGGGGTTTCCAGCTGGCCTTACGAGCAAACGCGTAGGATTGCTAATCCGCAGATGGCTGTGGATATACAACAGTAAAGCACATGTGAAGATTGGACAAATCAAGCATCCGAAAGATATTCAATTTGCAAAAAAGTGCTAACCGCTGTGGAGGTTGGTACTCGGATTCTGATGGCTTTTCCACAAGCGTGACAAAGTGGTCTTGTTGTGTAGGGGTTATCACGCCTATCTAGAGAGTAGGAGGTTGAGGGTTCGAGTCCCTCCAAGACACGTGGATTCTTTTTGGCAAATCTCATATCAATTTGTCCATACAGTGGGAAAAATGTTCATAAAGCCACAAAGAAATAAGTAACTCAGAAATACAATATGTAGCACTTTTAACTAATACGAACGCGTTCAAGCTTGCACTAATTTATTTTCTCACCGACCGCACAAAGAATAAACCCTAAATTCGCGACTATTCTACGTCCTACTACGAACGTGTCCATTCTTGCACTCCAAATAAAATTAGTGATCCTGGCGCTAAAATGTCTAAGGAAGCGAATAAGAATAGTTTCGAGGGCAGCACGAATGAGTATCATGTCTATTTTCCTCGAATTCCTCATTCTAACACAATTTTCATCGTAATTTAATCAGTCTTTTGTTTTAATAGGGTAAGATGCCCCAAAACGCTTAACCTACAATGTACTACGCTTCTCCAGGAGCTGTCCATATCAGAATGCTGATTCGCCGACGCATGGTGCGTTGTTTATTAGCTACATAAAAGGCGTTTTGCATCATGTGTTTTCCGACAACGAAATATCAAATATTTTTATAAATGTGAATATTATCAATATGATTGAGATTTTCTACAATGTTAATATGCCATACGCTAGCTATATTGTTTAACTGTTGCATGAGAATTTAGAATTTATTGTACATCGTCTTCAACTTATAAATTGCACAGACTGATTGTTTGACTCAATCCTAGTTTCGAAATCTAATTTGCTAACATTAAAGTCGAAAAAACAACACACTTTGTTGAATAGTCTGCAGCATTTTTTTTTTATTTTGACCGTAATGTGTGCGGTGGCCACGGATCCATAACAGTTGACGATTAATGAGTTGACGAGACGGTGCATGAAATCGAACATTCTCCAGGATGTTACGGCAGTCGATGTTGCACGTTATGACGTCAAAAATAAACATCCTTTGAAGCATCAATCGACGGTCTGCCAATGATTGCAAGTCAATCAAAGCACAACGATTTCGGTATGGAGGCAGGTTTGTGGATCGTTCCATGGTAAGCGGCGCAGGGCGTAGTTGATGAAGCGTTTTTGTATTCTCTCGATGCGCCCAATGTGAACGGAATGATACGGAGCCCAGATTTGCACTCCATACTCTAGTATGCTCCGAATTAATGCACAATATAGTGATTTGAGAGCATGGAAATCATCGAACTGTGCTGTATTCCGCCGCAAGAACCCAAGCATAGCATTGGCCTTAATGGTAACTGATGAATGTTCCGTAAAACGAAGCTTACTGTCGAGAACGATGCCAAGGTATTTGATCGATGTAACCCTCTGAAGCGCTGTGTGATCCAGACAATAGTCATAGGTTATACATTGACAACGAGTGAATGTTATGGCTATTTAGTCGGGTTCATTTGCATACCATTGATCTTGCACCAGTTTGCAACATGTACAATATCAGTATGTAATTTGTAAAGCACAACAGTCTACGAGCGATTTTATGACACGGTATATTTTCAAATCGTCCGCATAAAGCTGTTTTTCGGAGCTCAGAAGGCTACACAGATCATTGACGAAAAGAATAAAGATGAGCGGACCTAGAATACTGCCCTGTATTCTGCCCATACTCCAGAGAGAATGTCATAGACATCAGACTTGGCGCTATGTACTTTGACGAAAGCCTTGCGAGAGGATAAATACGATTTTAACCACCGAATGATCCAAGTAGGTAAGCCAAGTCGGTCAAGTTTTTCTATCGCTAGTGCATTTGGCACCTTGTCAAACGCCTTTGAAAAGTCAAAATAAATAGCGTCGACCTGGCTACGGTTCTCCAGTTCGTCTAGCACTGTATGAGTGAATGCCATTAGGTTGGCTGTCGTCGAGCGCTTTTTCATGAACCCATGTTGATACTCGGAGATGATAGACTGTACTGCTGGGTATAACACTTCGTGCAAAAGACTCTCAAAAACTTTGGCGAAACAGTTCAAGATTGATATCGGACGGTAGTTATCTACACTATGTATGTTACCGGATTTGTACAAGGGAACGATAGAAGCAAGCTTCCGGGAAAACACTATCGCTTATAGATCGATTGATAATTGAAGCAATGGGCAATGCCAGCGATGAAGCACATTGTCTGATGAAGGTGGGCGGTAAGTGAACGGGTCCCGGTCCTTTTGATGTGTTAAGCGAGCTGAGAGCTTCAAAAATATCTGCATTGCTAAAAGTGACTTGAGGAAGCCGGACGGAATACGACGGAAGACTTTCGATGTAGCTTTGATCCAATGGAAAAGGATTGTCGTCATGTACTGAGCGGAAGAAGCTGGCAAACAAATTTGCTGTTGCGTCAGGTGATAGACCCCTTCTGTTTTTTAATGTAGGCCCAGAACGATGAAGCATCATTTTTCAAATTTGCTTGAAGGCTTCTTCAGCTAACCGCAGATTAGCCGCGTTCACTTCAATCCTGTTTCCTGCATTTCCGCAGACGATTGCGAAGATTCCGGAGCTGTGGCGTCCACCAGGGTTGATTGTACTTCTTAGATGGTCGGCAAATTTTGACCGGCACGTTTTCTTAGATGATCTGTTCGATGGTGCGATAGAAGGCATTGAGGCATAATTCATAACATGATTCCAGTCCAGGGCAGCAATCCCATTGACGATTTGATAATCACACCTGTTGAAGTCGTAGTCAACGGTAGATATTGACACTGATCTCTCATCGCGAGAACGGACGTCAACGGTTAAAACTAATGGCTTGTGATGAGGGTCAATTTTTAAAAGAGCAGATGGCGACTCGAAGAGATCTATGATGCATGGATCGCTTACGAACACCAAGTCAAGAAGTTTGCCGTTCGCGTTCAGAAGATCGTTGATATGATGCAGACCGGAGGATAACAAGGACTCTGATAGGGCAAGCTCCTGCTCAGTTGACGCGTTGATAGGCAAGTATCCGTTAATTTCATCATCAAAATGCCAGACTAGATTCGGCAGATTGTAATCTCCAAGGCAAACAATAACGTCGCAAATCGGCACGATTCAGTATTTGGCTAATAGAATCCGCGTGTTTCGTGTAGATATCAGGGCAGCTGTTTGGGCGAATGTAGATGCAGCTAACGTAAAGCGAAAACTGAGGCTGAATAATGCGAACAGTGGCTTGTTCTAGGCAATAACAATCGACGAGGTTCACCGAAATACACTGCAGTTCCGATTTGACAGCAATTAGTACGCCGCCACCTCTATGAGGTAAAAATACTCATGAAAATCGTAATAGCTTATAGACAGTAAGGCTCGATGCCCATGTAGCGTCATTTCAACGCAGAGTGCACGTGGCGTCAAAAAGACGCAGGTGTGCACCGGGAAAAAGCGGTAACGCAGCGTCACCACGCCGATGCACACCAGCGTTATTTTAACGCTGCGTGCACGTGGCGTTGAAAAACCGCTACGTGGGCATCGGCCCTAATACAGTATTTGCTTAGCTAGGGCATATTGTCCCCCTTCCCTTACTAGTACACCCGATTCTTTTTTTACACGGGGGATGCGTTCCGTGAAAAAAAAGTTTTCAGTTCAAAATTTGAAAATACGTGTAAAAAAAGTTTTATGATTTCTCGACGAATCATGTAAAATGAAGCAACTTTGCAAACAAATTGTATGGGATTTTTTTTACACGGCCGTGTAAAAAAATCCGTGTAAAAACAGAATCGGGTGTACAGATCAATCAACAAACGGGGTGTCGTCGCCACGCGGGGCAAAAAGAGAACCCCGTAATTTTACCGCTATTATACCTTTCTCTCCCTTAATAACTCCACACTCTGTTTAACTAAAGCCCAACAAAAAATTTGAGAATGAATCTGAATCTGGTGAAAACTTCGATTTTTTATAAGAAATCAGCATTAGAAAATAAAGTTTTTACAAACATAAATATTTTTTAATGAAAATCTTTACCATCAACACATAGGACTTCATCCTGCACACTCAAAGCACAATATGTAACGGTCCGCCGTCAAGTTCCTACCGTTAGGCAGTGCGTATTTTTGCATATTTCATGAATATTCTATCTATCTCTAATGATAAAAAATAAGACAACATTCCTCCAGGGATTTTGATGGGAATCCTCCAACCTACAAGGATAATCCTTTAGTGATTCCGACGTGAATGATTCAGGAATAACAACGGGAACATTCTAGGAATTCGAACGGGAATGTTCCAGGGATTCCGACGGAAATGTTTCAGGGATTCTGATTAGAATCTTTTATATATTCCGATTGGAATCCACATGAATTCCGACGGGAATATTCCAATAAATCTGATGGGAATGTTCCTGGAGTTTTGACATGAATGTTCCAGGGATTTCATACACACTTAAAATAAATCGCAGTTTTCTGTGAAATTTCACCGAAATCTCAACAGCAGCACTGTTCGGTGAATAATGTTACAGATTTTCGGTGGTTTTGACAGTTGAACAAAGGAAAAATCGCAGACAATTTGGAGAAATAATTATCGAACAATTCTGCTGTTGAGATTTCGGTGAATTGAACAATTCACCGAAATCTGTGAAATGGTTTAAGTGTGTAGGCAATGTTCTAAGGATGTAGAAGCAAATCTTCGAAAGATTCCGAAGCGATTTGTCGAGGAATCCCGAAGCAAATCGTCGAGAGACTCCAAATTGATCCACCAGGAATTCCGAAATGAATCCTCCAGAGATTCCGAAAGGAATCTTACAGGGATGTCGAAGCAAGTCGTTGAGGGATTCCGAAGCAAATCATCGAGGAATTTCAAAGCAAATTGTCAGAGGGATTCCGAGGCAAAACCTCGAGACTCTGAATTGAAGCTTCAAGGAATTCCGAAGCAAATCGTCGAAGGATTCTGAAACATATCGTCAAGGAATTCCGAAGCAAATCTTCGAACGATTCCGAAGCTAATTTTCGAATGATTGCGGAGGAATTCCGAAGAAAATCAAAGAGGAATTCTGAAGCAAATTCTCCATGGATTATGAACGGTATCCCCCACATATTCTTAACAGAACTCTCAACGGTACCGAAAATAATCCAATGTGAATTCTTCTGAAATCCGGTTGAGATTCTTCGCTGATTCTTTGAGAATCTTTCTCAGCCATGAGAAACAAGCATATTTGTCTTCAAACTTTTCAGTAATTCATTGTCTTGTTCGTTATGCTATATGTAGAAAACTGATATTACTGCCAACTAAGTTACTCCAGGATTTTTTCCGATATTTTCTCCAGTTATTCCTCTGAAATTTTCTCCAGGAATGCTTACGGAAGTTCCTTCAGGAATTCCTCCGGAAGTTGATCCGAAAGTTCCTCTGGAAGTTCTTCCGGAAGTTCCTCTACATAAGTTTCTCCACAAATTCCTCGGAGGAAATCCTTGAGAAATTTCCGGATGAATTCCTGAGGGAACTTTTAGAGTAATTCCTGAAGAAATTTTGAAGGAATTGCTGAAGGAACTTTTGGAGGAATTCCTGAAGGAACTTCTGGAGGAATTCCTGAAGAAACTTCCGGAGAAATTCTTGGAGAAAATCCGGAGGTATTCTTGGAGGAGCTTCCGAAGGAACTTCCGGATGAATTCCTGGAAAAAATCCAGAGAAATTCCTGGAAGAACTTCCGGAGGAATTTCTGAGGGAACTTTTAGAGGAATTCCTGAAGGAACTTTTGGAAACAATCCTGAGGGAACTATTGGAGGAACTGCTGAAGGAATTTCTGGAGGAATTCTTGGAGAAAATTCCGAAGGTATTCTTGAAGGAACAGCCGGAGAAATTCCTGGAAGAACTTCCGAAGGAATTCCTGAAGGATCTAACGAAAAAAATTCAGCAAGAACTTCCGGAGCGATTCCTGGAATAGCTTCCGGAGAGATTCCCGAAAGATCATCAGGAGGATGAATCCTCCGGAGGGATTTCTGGAGGAGCTTCCGGACGAATTTCTGAAGGAACTTCTGGAGGAATTTGTTGAGGAACTCCACAGGAATGCTAGGAGGAAATTAAGGCGGAATTCCTGAAGGAGCTTCAGAAAGTATTCCAGAAGGGTTGTCTGGAGGAATTCTTGCAGGAATTTCCATATAAATTCCTGGAGCAACTTCCAGAAAAAGGCAATTATCTTTTGGTAATTTTTCTAGGAATATTTTTTCATCACGAAGGAATTCCTTGAAAAAAATATGCCTGAAAGATGTCATTAAGGAATTCCTAGAAGATATCACCAAGGAATACATACAAGAATTCAAGAAAAAAAATACTGAAAGAATTTCTGGCTGAATTCCCGAAGGAAATCCTGACAGGACGCATGAAGGGTTAATGGATAACTTCTCAAACAATTTTCCAAAGTTATTTTTAAACTTATTCTAGACATCAGTACCGGTTTAACTTCATTTAAAACTACATACAAAATTGCCGAAAAAACGGATTTCGACGCGCATTTTAATTGAATGAACAAACAGTTTCGTTTTTATTTACCCTTCTGCTTGTTTATTCCGCCCGTTCCACCCGAGGTTCCACCCATATGGTGTTGACAGTTGTATTGGTGAACCTGGTGTGAAACCGTGGAACAACACAGTGCGATCCCGACAGCTTTGGGATTGGAACTAGTACGAACCTAGTTCCAACCTGAGCGAATAAAAAAGCGTTTGAAATTCAGCCTCTGGAATGAGTTATTGGCAAACTACTGAATGACCATATGACTAAATGATCGATAACATCCTTGGTCAATGTTCGAATTCCGTTGCGATCTTGATTTTTTTGTAATTGCTAATCGCAAAAAGTGAGCGCGGCGTGCGAATGATAAAATGAAAAAAGAAATTCATCAAGTAGGCAAGATTTTATTTTATCTTACAGGTTCGCTCTAGAGAAAAGGGGGTGAGTGAAAGATGTTTTTCACCACAAACAACGAAAAAAGATTCTTCTTCGACCCGAAAATCGCTTGATTTCATCTCATCGAACCAATTCATACTTAAGCGTATAATGTATAAGATTCGCCTTAAGAAATGGCTAATAAAACACTTAAACACGCTTCCTAATTAAGTAGCAATGAGAAACTAGCTTGTTTGTAGTTTGCGGATAAGTTGGGGAACGAATTAAAAAGCTATAGAAGTGAACACTTATAGCCTATTCAGATTACGCCATTTATGATAATACATATCTTGATAAAGGATAAGGATGCCAATCCCCATAAAATCAATTTTCTTTCTCCAATTCAACAAGATATTTATTATAATAACTGACGTAATCTGAATATACTTTTACTTAGAGTCACTTGAAGGGTTGATCAAAAATGAAAGTTGCCAAAATAAAAACATTGACATCGTTCAAAATCAATCTTAGCAGATCCTCTTTGCGCAACTTTACTAACCGAAACTATGCCATGTATCATATTATATGAGTCAGAAAAAAAGCTTCATTCTTGTCTAGTCTTTTGGCTTGCTAGAACGGTGAAGCTAGATTTGAGTCGGGCCCCTATCTATAACCAATTCGAATTGTCAGATGAATCTACCCTGTATACTCATATCTGTATCTGATGAATAGATTGCCTTTTGGAAACAAGCCTGCATTAGGTATGGTACAAAGAGAATTAGCAAAACTGTTCGCGAATGAGCCCTTCGTTGTGAATTTCCTGGATGATGTGATAAGAACACTTGGGAACCCTTGCTCGAGTTCTAGAAATTTTGAAGAAAGCAGGATTGACGATATGTAAGAAGAAATGTGTCTTTTTTAAAACGAAAGTGGATTATTTAGGATTTAGGATAGTTTTCGGAGCGAGGAGTCAGTAAAACAAAAAAAATAAATGCCAGCGAGGAGCGAGGAGTCAGTAAAACAAAAAAAATGAATGCCATTATGAATGCAAAGCCAGGAGGAGATTGACCGGCTGAAAAACAACAAAGCCCCTGGAGTTGACCAACTACCAGAAGAGTTGTTTACACACGGTGGTGAGGCACTGGCTAGAGCACTACATTGGGTAATTACCAAGGTTTGGGAGCACGAGGTTCTGCCGCACGAGTGGATGGAAGGTGTCGTGCCATAAGCTGTAATGTAGCAACTACCGCGCAATCACATTGCTGAACGCCGCCTACAAGGTACTCTCCCAAATTATATGCCGTCGACTAACACCAATTGCAAGAGAGTTCGTGGGGCAGTACCAGGCAGGATTTATGGGTGAACGCTCTACCATAGATCAGGTGTTCGCCGTTCGTCAGGTATTGCAGAAATGCCGCGAATACAACGTGCTCACACATCATCTATTTATCGACTTCAAAGCCGCATATGATACAATCGATCGGGACCAGCTATTGCACGAAAACGTATTTCCGGATGAACTGATACGGTTGATCAAGGCGACGATGGATCGGGTGATGTGCGTAGTTCGAGTTTCAGGAGCATTATCGTAATACGAAGTAATACCACAGATAACAGATATTTAGGCTAGAGCAAATTTTATTGAAAATCCTGTGTAAACTTTCAAGTTGATATACGTTGGCCCACTACTGCCATCTACTCAGCTGATTGCGGCAGTACATACGGACGCAGCTGATTAGCAATTGTCGAACGCAACCAATGCATTTGACAGCCACATTCGGGCTGCGTTTTCAATAACAATGATCCTGGCGCCATCTCCAATCGATTGCCAAACGCGGTCCCAAATAAAATTACATTTGAATTAACGGTTGCGGATGTTTACAAACGTATTGGATACCAGCCTCAATATCTGTTATCTATGGTAATACGAAGTAATACGAAGGACACGAGTGGTACGATTTTCACGAAGTCCGTCTAATTTTTGGTTTCATCGACGACATTGATATTAAGGCACGTAACTTTGAGAGGATGGAGGAAGCCTACATCAGACTGAAAAGCGAAGCTAAACGGATTGGATTAGTCATCAACACGTCGAAGACGAAGTACATGATAGGAAAAAGCTCAAGAGAGGACAACGTAAGCCACCCACCACGAGTTTGTATTGGTGGTGACGAAATCATGGTGGTTGAAGACTTCGTGTACTTGGAATCACTGGTGACCTCCGATAACGATATCAGCAGAGAAATTCGGAGACGCATCATAGCCGTACTTTGGACTCCGCAAAACGCTCCGATCAAATAGAGTTCGCCGCCGTACCAAACTGACTATCTACAAAACGCTTATTAGACCGGTAATTCTCTACGGACACGAGACCTGGACGATGCCAGAATGTCGGACAGTAATCCGGTGAAAATGGTTCTCGACAACGATCCGACGGGAACAAGAAGGCGAGGTGCACAGCGGGCAAGGTGGAGGACGATTTGCGAACCCTCCGCAGACTGCGTGGTTGGCGACGTGCAGCCATGGACCGAGCTGAATGGAGAAGACTTTTATGAATTGCGTAAAAGGCCTTAGTCTGGTCATAGAGGATGCAAAGCCACTAGAAAATGCATCGAAAGTAGGGACTGTTCACAAAAAAGGCGTAACGCTGTAGTGAGACGGAGGGGGTCAGTTCAAGCGTTACGATTCATACAAATAAATAATATCATCCATATATTAAGTATTACGAGCGAGAATGAGGGGTCTAATTTTACGTTAAGTAATTTGTGAACAGCCCCTAAGAGCGTTTGCTGGCATGGTCAATTATTACAGTCGTTTTGTAAAAGGTTTAGCTACGACTATGTCTCCGTTGAAAGAAAATTATATTACAGTCGCCTCTCCTCGGGATATTTAGGGGGTCATCGACATAAGGATCATCACGACATGGAATTTTTCATGACAATCAATGAATTCCTAGCAATCTAGCTCCCAATAAATCAGCCGGAAGCTATACAAAAGTTCATTTAATCATTGTATAATGTCCAGTGGAATAAATCTTCAACCCAACTCACGTTGACCATCCGAGGTTATCGGTCGTGAAGTTAGTTCTCTGCTCTTGGAAGATTATTTCATTTCTCCAAATTAAGTAGAGCTACGCCACCCGGAGCTAGTACACATCTGGTGCCGAGAGGCGGCAACCCAAACCGTGACCAAGTGTAAAGGGCCTCATACACGCTCCGACATCTTGTACAACTTTGACTCCGCCCCTGGAAATTTGGTTCGGTCGGAGGGAAGTCGGACCGTCTATGAGCAAGTTGTACTGTTCAACAGTCGTACAACTTGCTCACAGACGGTCCGACTTTACTGCGACCGAATCGAATTTCCGTAGGGCGGTGTTTCAAATAGTAGATCTTTTCATTCATATTTTGACCCAAGGAACGAATTCGGAGCTGTCACCACTTTGCTACTAACATGGAAAGATGGAAGCAATTCACCAATCGAACCATTTATCATAGGAAACAGTGTTGAAGGTCTCGCCGGACCTCTTGAATCTGCCAGAAGTGAAGCGCAATGCACTCGAATGTCCTACGAACCGCATACTATGCTTCTAATTGTTCGAAAAATCATGAAGATAGAGATGAGAGAACAGCTGAGCTTTCAGCTTTCTGTCTCAATTGCGAAGGACCTCATCGTCCAAGCAGTCGGTTATGCGAGATCTACAAAAACAGAAGTACGTGTTATCCGCACCAAAATTGATGGAAATCTATCCTACATCGAAGCCCGGAAAAGAGTCGAAGCCGGAAATGGAAGCTACGCGCAGGTAACAGCCCAACCCAGACTTGACCATGCGAGACTGATCGCGATGGAAGCACAAATGCAAGATAAACTGGACAAAATTGCAAAGCTAGAGGAAACGCTGAAAGAGAAGGAATCTGCGGAGGAAAAGCTAAGCGGAACAGTCGAGCGTAGCAATCAAAAATAAGACAGAATCAGCGAAATATTAGATCAGATCCGAGGTAGAGATGCAAAAATTAAAAAAATGGAAGCACAAGTTGAGCATATTAAAGAAAAAACACTGCGACAAACGATTAGAATCATCGAGCAAAGAAGCCGATCCTAACTAACCAACAACAACATAACTCAACCGTCTAAGACGAGTTAAGTAACTCCATTTAATTCCACCAATTATTTCGATATCTTTGCAGATACGTATTTCGACCACAACTATGTGGTCGTCTTCAGTGTCTCGTACTTGACTCGACTTTAAGTCAAGTACGAGACACTGAAGATGACCACACAGTTGTGGTCGAAATACGTATCTGCAAAGATATCGAAATAATTGGTGGAATTAAATGGAGTTACTTAACTCGTCTTAGTCGGTTGAATACATTCCACTAAAAAGAGCTTAAAATATTTTTTCTGAACAACATAACTATCAACAGCACCAGATCAGTCAAGGATGGCACCGCCTCCCAAAAAAGTCACAACCAACACAAGTAGTCACAAGGAAAACATCAGAAAAACTTTCACAGCAGGTTGCAGATTTGTCCGACTCTGAGACGGTGAACACCGGAAGAATTTTCGATCACAAAGCTGAATCATCACGCCGTCAATAAGAAGTCATAGCCGAACAATTGTCTCGCAACCAACAACCCCATGGACACTAACATCACACGCTGTTTTGTGGCGTGGGAAAGTGGAGTACCACCTCCACTTTCAATAGAAACGCAGCAGGCAGGGGAATCTATCCAGGACGCATTACCCAACCAGTATTTTCAATATACTCAGAAGCCTTCTTTTATGTAGCTCGTACGCCGTAGCTCAAGGGGCTTTGAAACCTCCCTCCAAGATGACTGGAAGCCTTCCTTTCAAGATGCTCGGAAGCCTCCCTTCAAAATTCCCTGGTAGCCTCCTTTAAAGAGGCTTGGAAGCATCTTTTCAAAACGCGCGGATGCCTACTTTCAAGAGGCTCGGAAGTTACCTTTCAAAAGGCTCGTAAGTCTCCTTTCAAGAGGCTCGAAAGCTTCTCTTCAAAAAGCACGAAATTCTTCTGCCAAGAGCCTTAGAAGCGTACTTTCAATATGCTCAGAAGCCTTCTTTTAAGTAGCTCGTATGCCGCTTTAAAGGGGCTTTGAAGTCTCCCTTTAAATATGCTCGGAAGCCTCCCTTCAAGAGGCTCGTAAGTTTTCTTTCAAGAGTCTCGTAAGCCTTCTTTCGAGAGGCTCAAAAGCTTCTCTTCTACCTTCAAGGGGCTTAGAAGCCACCTTTAAGTGACTCGAAACCCGCTTTCAAGAGGCTCTGAAGCCTCGCTTCAAGAAGATCGAAACCCTCCTATGAAGATCCTCTGAGGTCCCCTTTTAAATGATCGAAAGCCGCCTTCCAAGTGGCCCGGATGCCTCCCTCCCTTCAAGAGGCTTGGAAGCCTCCCTGCAAGCGAATCGGAAGCCTTTTTTCAAGAGACTCGGGAGCTTCCCTTGGAGAGGCTCAGAAGCCTCCTTATGATAGGCTTGAAAGCCTCTCTTCAAGATGCTCGGAAGTCTCCAATAGACAAAAATGAAAGGAAAAAAGAAGCCTGATGTATAAATTTACTTTTAATTGGAAAATTTCAGATAACTTAATGGAGAGTCATATGTCCCATTAGTTTTCAGGTCCGTTTTTCATAAATCTTATCTACGCTTATTTTCATTTATAGCCAAAAAAATAAATAGGGGGTACAAAAGTTCGAAGGGATAGCTCTCAAGAAGAAGGTTGAGAACCGATGTTCTATGGCAAAGTAAAGCTTATTTTATGGAAGGTGAAACTTATAGTTTTTAATCATTTAGAAAACATTTTAACTTTTTTGTCAAATTAATGCTTTAAGAAAATAAAACAATGAGTTCTACGCTATAAATTAGTTGTTTAATAAAGGGAGTTCACTGCAGTGATAATAAAAATGCCCCAATATGCCCCGGGTGCTCATAATGCCCCCAGGTCCCCTACCCGAGCAAAGTTTGATTCTTCTTCTTTTTCTTCTTCTTATTGGCTTTACATCCCCACACTGGGACAAAGCCGCCTCGCAGCTTAGTGTTCATTAAGCTCTTCCCCAGTTATTAACTGCGAGGTTTCTAATCCAGGTTACCATGTTTGCATTCGTATAGCCTTAGGCTAGCACGACGATAATTTCATGCCAAGGGAAGTCGAGACAATTTCCAATCTGAAAATTGTCTAGACCGGCACCGGGAATCGAACCCAGCCACCCTTAGCATGGTCTTGCTTTGTAGCCGCGCGTCTTACCGCACGGCTAAGGAGGGCCAAAGTTTGATAGCAAAGTTTGATATCAAATTGAAATCAAAACTTGCTGTCAAGATGTCAATTATTTGATTACTCCAGTTGATCTTGTTTTGTATGGATTAAGGTTAACACAGCAGAAATGAGTGCACATTTTCACACTGTAAAATCACACTGAAAACAAATTTTGCCGTGTATACTCCCGGTCATAAGTTTGGGTTTATCCAATAAAATAATGTGCTATATCAAATATCTCAAGGTCATGATACATCTACTTATTATCTATCAAATGAACCCAGAAGATCACTAATCGGCAAGGTTTGCAGAAATCGCTCTCAATAGATAACAAACAACGATAAAAGAAAGGTAAAAAATGTTCCGAATGGTCCAAAACACAAAATGAGCGAGAACACATCGAAAATCATCACTTCTCTGTTCCTCCACTCGCATATCAGTCCCATACCGTTTTTTCGCATACTGAGATAATAGCCATTGAATCGCATCTTCCATGTGAAACTTCAAAAGAATCTAATAAATTGAAACCTCATCGTATTTTGCTGAAATTTTGCTGAGTTGCTCATCATTCGATAGATTACTGGAAGCGATTTAGTTTGATCAAAACATTGTTTAGTTTTGTGCAATCGAGTCATGTAAATTCATAGTGGGACAGTTATGCGAGTACTTTCAATATGGGACGCACATGACTTGGTTTCACTCATGGGCATACAAAATCACAATTTTTATCATGATTTATGGAAGTACATTATAAATGAACCCCATTAATGCGTTAACTCAAAAGTGACGAAAAGTCAAATGAGACTGTTATGTGAGTGAGGGCAGTGTAGGAGCTGCCTATCCGATTTTGTTGTTTAAGAAAGGGAGTTCGTGGGACCTGCAGGAAGAATCCAACGGTGGGGTAATTTTATTTCAGGGTTTCATTATAAAATGGAGCATGTTAAGTCCGACCAAAATGTGGCCAATTATACCTTTATATGCCCAGTAGAATCATGGGAAATATGGAAAGAGGACGAAAGCTATCTAAATTTTATTTGATCAGAAAAAAGTTCAATATTCATGAGAGTTTCATCATGAAAGAACCAAAGTTCGTTCCTGGTTAGTGGTTATTATGAGTGCATCGGGTCGAAAACTCTGAGGGGAGACGATTATCGCAACATTTTTAGGCAAGGAATATTGATTTATTATTTAGAGGAAGAAATATTGAGAGGATTCAGAACCTGAGTTAAATAAACTGATTCCAAGGTCAGTGCCGGGAAGGCCGTGGTCCAGGATTCACCTGGATTATGGCCAGATAACGTAATATGGTACTTGATAATAATTGAAGCGCTAACCAAATGGCCGGTAGTTTTCCCAACTGTAACAATCACGGCATCATTCATCATTGAGCGATTGATGGATTGTTTAGCTAGCTTTGGGTTACTGGATACAATCGTCACCGACAATGGAACTCGATATAATGCCCAGAGGTTCAAGTCTGTTTGGTGCCGTTTGGTATTAAACATTTCTTGTCAGCTCTGGATCACCTAACTCCCAATGGTGTCGCGTAGAACATTCAAAGGATCATCGAAAAACGCTTTTGTAGACAACTAGATATCATCATAAAATGTTGAGTGGTTGTCGTAGCGCGCAGCATTAATTGCTCTTTAAGAACTCCTACGTCTATCGCTATGCTCGGTGGGGAAATCGTAACTATCTTATTGACAGTTATACGTTCATTTCTAGGTAAATTACCAAATAAAAACCACGTATGAAAAATAACCAATTTAGCACAAACTTTTTTTTTACCATAATCAAAGCTTCATATTTTTTTAATTTTACGCAAAAAATGCGAAAATCAGTGAAAAAGTGGATGTAGTCTATGTAAGAGACATCGGCATTTTCATCTAATATTAAGTGCAATTCCTATTGCCCTTATAATTATCAGATTGGTCCATACATGACCAAAATTTAAAAACTCCGTATGAAATATACGAAGAACCATTTAATAAAAAAGATTTGATTTTGACTTTCTAAGTTTTGTTGTTTTACCGTTAACACCTTTTCATTGGAATGAATCACCTTTTCTTTGGAATTTGATTTTTATAGTTTTCCAGTTTTATCATTAAATTTTTTCTCCAAAACGCATATACATCAACAGAAATAAGATAAATGTACGGTTGCTTGATAATTGATTTATACGAGTATCTAAGATGAAATTCTTGAAATTTTGGGCACACTTGGGGAATAAACTTATAATCCATTATAGTAAATATATCCAATAATAGCCACAATAGTAGAATGTATAAATAACATGTACTTTTATCGACCACCTTTTGGTGCTTCCGTCGGAGTCATACAGGCGTGTACCTTCCGTGCTGAGCGTTCCCACGCTTCATATTAACCGATACCCACCGACGCGTTCGCACCTTTTCGAACATTTCTATTTATTTACCTCCTCAGTAAACCATTAACCTTATTTCGAAGAGCCATGGCGTAATACCACCGGTGGTAATACGCTATATGGTTGTATCTACTTGCACTTGCTGACCAACCAGTTTTGTTTTATTTACCGTTTATTGCATCTTCATCTCACTCACCTACTGGTAGTAGTACTGCTGCTTGGGGTTTGATTTCCTTGACTAGTTACAGCCGCAGCAACAGGTGGTTGTTCGGTTGTGCTACTGTTATTGTTATCGTCGGCTTCTATTGACGAAGTGATTGCTACATCTCCTGCCGGCAATTTACTTTTGCCAGTAGTTATCACTTTTGTTGGCGGTGTGCCGCTATCGATTTTAGTAACAGTACTAGCATCACCTGTTTCGCCTTGTCTTGGTGCCCTACTTAAACTGCCGGTAGTAGCCTTGTAAGGTGACTTCGATTCAACGACAGACGCCGCTGCCGTTGGGGGCGGTTTCGGGGGTGGATCAACAGCACTTTCCTCGGGTGTAGGGTTTGTAGCGCTTCCTTGCGGTACCGAATCGGATGGAGGCTGTACAGGATGGTGGTAATGATTATAGTCGTTTGGATTTTCGCCGGCTGCTGGCGGTGCAAGCTGGATTGCACTATCGGAAAATTTTAAAGCCTTACGAGCGGCCGGTGGCCTGTAGATCCCTACGGCGGAAAACTTCGCGGCTGACGGTGGAGATGACGCCAAAGGCGTACCTGTGAGAAATGAGAGAATTGAAAAAATATTATCTTTCAGTGATATGGAAATGCTAATATCATCTTCCAAACTTGGACGTACATGTTCAAGATGGCATTAGAGGCGAAAGTATAGAATTGATAGTTCCGTTAGGATACGGCAGGCATGAAGAATGTTTTTATAGAAGTCGATTTGAAAGCGAGCGGAGGGCAATATTTGTGATGGCACATATCACACGACCTTCCTTCTGCCAAGCTCCCGTATGAAGGGGAGGGAAGAATATCAGTGTGGAAGCTGATATATCTCCACTGGCAAAAGGAAGGTGGTTTGACTTGCTCATATGCCATCGCGTGCGGAAGGATTTGCTATTATTATCTTTCAGGATCGAGAGACTTACTGATAAGAGTTTTGCAGTTACATCGAAATAGGTACAGTCACTATCAAAATTGAGCGTACAGCATGGATTAGATGAATATTATTCGAAAATTCCAAAGAAAATTTAATGGTTGGCTCGGTAGTTTTTAATGCATTTCAATATTCATCCCTTCCTTCAATGTATGCGTACATAAAATGGTTGAATTTTTTCTCTAAAGTCCATTTATTTGAAAATAATCTCAAAATATGCCTATTAGATGTGACAAAATTGAGCGTACAGCGAATTTTTTTCTATAAAATTTCTTATTATAAACACGATTAATGTATTTTAATATTGATTTTTCATGATTATATTTATAATAATAAACATCCGCTACTTAAACATTCAATGTTTTGAAATTAAACCATGTTTTAATCAAAATGGCGAACAAGTAAGATGTATAAACAATGCTATTTAACAATTCAATGCCGCTGGGCAAAAAAGATGCTTTAAGATATGGATTTCACCGGCATCGTGTCTTATATATGATAGATAATCGAAATCGAGCGAGACATACGATAAATTTGGGATAATTTAGTCGGCAAATGATGAAAACAGACGTAAACATACAGAGAAAACGACAAATGTTCGGAATGGCATATTTCAAATTAAGTATAACTTTATTTAAAAGTCGATACCTATACATCGAGCTTATAAGCACAGGACACTCGTTAATAATAATATCAATAAAAGAGCCGCACACGAATACATTATAAGATGTCATTTTATATTCGAAAACTCAGTCAACGTAGGAACAAATTTGGTTGAATCATTTCAATTCACCAAGATATCATTAAATAAGCTGCCGAACTCTTAAAAAAGTTTATTTTTACTCGCCACATGGAAATCATCCAATTGTATACCTTATGGTAACAGATCGTGGAGTTTAATCCAAATTTAATTATGAAATTACGATTTTAAGCTATCTTTTCAATATTCAATCAGAAGTGCTCTACGGGGTTGAAAAGCTGTTTTTATGTTCGGTACCTTAACATGCACCTTGTACTTTTAGAATTTGACTGTGAATGATTGGATTCAATAATATTACTCTTAATGATAGACCTGAGACAATAAACGAGCTTTAAAACAAATTTAAGTTAAAGACATACTAAATTTGAATTATGTCATTCCTAACATTTGTCGTTTTCTCTGTATGTTTACATCTGTTTTCATCATTTACCGACTGAATTTTCCGAAATTAATCGTATGTCTCACTCGATTTCGATTATCTATCATATATAAGATACGATGCCGGTGAAACATACAAATTAAAGCATCTATTTTGCCCAGCAGCATTGAATTGTTAAATAGCAATGTTCTTACCTCTCACTTGTTCGCCATTTTGACCAAAACATGGTTTAATTTCAAAATTGAAATGTTTAATTGAATGTTTAAGTAGCGGATGATTATTATTATAAATATAATCATGAAAAAACAATATTAAAATACATTAATCGTGTTTATAATAAGAAATTTTATAGAATAAAAATGCCGTACGCTCAATTTTGTCACATCTAATCGGCGTATTTTGAGATTATTTTCAAATAAATAAACTTTAGAGAAAAAATTTCAACAATTTTATGTACGCATACATTGAAGGAAGGGATGAATATTGAAATGCATTAAAAACAACCGAGCCAACCATTTAATTTCCTTTGAAATTTTCGAATGTAGTCAACTAATCCATACTGTACGCTCAATTTTGAGAGTGACTGTATGTATTGTTTTTGCCTCGCAGATGTTTGTTATCGTTACATACATTCGTAATTAGTGTTGGTAAAATCATTTACAATGCTCAATCATCGAACCCTCCTGTGCGAGCAAACTCGTTCGCGAATTTGAAGGAATTCATCACGGCTAAGTTTTCATGCTAGGGTAAAATGCCCAATAGTGGACCCCCTAGTAGACCCCTAATAACAATCTCTGCATCTCCTCTTCACGATACATGCATAAAACACCCAAATACACGACGTTATTCGTTGAAATTAACATTTTAAAGTCTAACTGAATTCGCCCTATAGTAGAGATCCCCTGGGGGTCCATAATAGGAACTTGCTTCCCTATAACCGACACTTCATTTGATTTTCATGTCCCGTTTCGGGACGTTCTTTTTCCCTATTATGGACCACCCAAAATACTCTTATTGTGGACACTCTTGTGTTTATTTTCTAGAGAGAATTGTAAAAAATCATCTAATTTTACTTTCCATAGCATTTCCAATGCATGTAACCAAATCATAGGGCTGTAAGGTAGGTTCTCCCGATGGAATTTCATAGCAAAATGTTTACATTGTGCTGTAATAATGCAAAAATGGCTGGAGGGTCCACTATTGGTTTGGGGTCCACTATTGGGCACTTTACCCTAAATCGTTTCATGTCAAATCATTTCGCTCTAAAAAGCGTTCAAAATTAATTTAGGGCACTTTATTGTTTACACACGCAAGAGTGTCCATGCATTGTTCTATGCGCGCACATCAATTTACTGCTTTGGAACAAAACAAAATACAAAAGAAACCCACTTAGTGGTAGTTAGGCTGCAAAGGAAGGAGCGCCCAACAGAGCTCTGGTCCCCACAAGTTCCTATCTCACGCTTCCACGGGTCGTCCGATGACAAAAGACCACCAGCTAAGGGTTGTGTACTAAGCTGGTAGTGCAGCCTGGGCAGAGCGTCTGTTCACCAGGAGGTGCGGCTCAAACAGCGTCTGCCTGGTACCCAGCGGCTGATTAACGAAATGCTATAGGTAACGCGACCCCGATAAGGTAGCTTACTGAAGCATCTGAAATACCACGGAAAATGGAGAAAAAAAAGTAGAATGTTATTGGTCGGAAACGAAATAAGGACTATGATTGGAAACTCAGTACCTCCCAAGTAACATTTTTAGTTTTATAACGCTCTTGAAGACCATTATTTACTCTACAAGAGTGCCTTAAAACCATTATAAAACCAAAATGTTACTGGGGCTGGAATGTCAGGTAACCCTAAAGTAACCTGGACGAGTGAGTCCTTCTGGCTCGTGAACTGCAGAAAGTCCGATGGCCTAGATCCGGAGAACGTGAATTCCGAGCCGTGGACCCCACGACCAACACTGCATTCAAGTATAAATTCTATCACAGCGGCTTCGGAAAAACAGAGCCTGGAGTTGGATTCGTAGTGACGGGCAAGAAGATGAAGCTAGTGATGTGCTGGAAACACATTCGCGAACGAATCTGTGTGATGAGGATAGGGGCAAATTTTTCAATTACAGCCTAATAAGCGTTTACGCACCGACAAACGATAAATCCGACGACGTGAAGGACACGTTTTATGAATGTCTTATTGAAGCCTGTGGAGAGTGCCCAAAGCATGACGTGAAATCTGTTATCGGAGACGCTAACGATAGTCCATGCTCTTGTGGATGGGCACCATTTCTCGGATGTTATCGATGTGCGGACATTCAGAGGTCCGAACATTGACTCTGATCACTACCTCGTTGACAGTAAAATTCGATCACGGTTGTCAACTGTATCGAACGAAAGATCACAGCGAACGATGCGTTACAATATCCAGCGATTGTCGGCGGAAGGAGTATCGGCTGAGTACCACCAGAAGCTCGACGAACGGATAAGTACAATCAACGTTAGCGACAACATCAACGATCTATGGGAGTTGATCCATGGAGCGGTGAGCACAACAGCACGAGAAGTGGTAGGCACTGCACAGAGGCGACCCAGGAAGGGTGTGAAGTGTCAGAGAGTGACAGACGAGAAGAACGTTACCAGAAGCCGGATGTTGGTGTCGGGTATCCGATCGAATAGAGATCGGTACAAGGGAGCAAGAGCAGCCAAAAAACGAACCCACCGCAGGAAGAAGAAAGAATATGAAGAACAAGTGATTAGCGAGGCGTAGGAAAAAATGGAGCAGAACGATATGCGGAGGTTTTATGAGTCTGTCAATGGCGTGCGGAGGAAGACAGCGCCGTCTCCCGTCATGTGCAACGACCAAGAAGGGAATTTGTTGACAGATAAAATCGAAGTGGCTGCCAGGTGGAAGCAACACTTCGAGACTTTGTAGAATAGAAAAAGTGACGGTGCATCGGCGAACAGAATGAATATTAGCGATCAAGGACAAACAGTGGAGTCGCCTACACTAGATGAGGTTAGAAAAGCTCTTAAAGAGTTGAAAAACAATAAGGCTGCGGGGAAGGGCCAGCTCGCGGCTGAACTTCTCAAACATGGCAGTGAGCAGCTTTATGAAGTTCTGCACCATATTATGTCGAAAATATGGGAAGACGAGGAAATGCCTGCTACCTGGTTGGACGGCCTCATTTGCCCTCTCTTTGAGAAAGGGCACAGGCTGGAGTGCGCCAATTACCGAGGAATAACCCTCCTTAATTCGGCGTACAACATTATGTCCCGTATTCTGTTCAACAGATTGAGACCACTTAGAGAGTCCTTCGTCGGCGAATACCAAGCAGGTTTTCGTAAGGGCCAATCAACGATGGATCAAATGTTTACCCTGAAATCCATGATAAATTCCGGGAGTACAACTTGCAGAAACATCATCTGTTTATTGATTTCAAGGCGGCGTACGATTCTGTGAAACGGAATGGATTATGGCAAATTATGCTTGAACATGGTTTTCCGGCGAAACTGATACGGCTGATTCGTATAACGTTGGACGGATCGAAATCAAGTGTAAGGGTTGCGGATGAAATATCGACGTTATTTGTTACCGAAAAACAGGGTGATGCACTCTCGAATCTACTGTTCAATATAGCGTTCGAGGGAGCGATTAGGAGAGCTGGTGTGCAAAGAAGCGGTACCATTATCACAAAATCACATATGCTCCTGGGATTTGCGGACGATATCGATATTATCGGAATTGATCGCCGTGCAGTGGAAGAGGCTTTTGTGCCTTTTAAGAGGGAGACAGCGAGGATTGGACTCACGATCAATACCAGCAAAACGAAGTACATAGTCGCTGGCAATCAACATGGGTTCATTAGTGGTGGTGGTAGCGAAATGGTGCTGGATGGTGAAGAATTTGAAGTGGTAGAAAAATTTGTATATCTTGGGACATTAGTGACGTGCGATCATGATGTTAGCCGCGAGGTGAAAGCGCGTATTGCAGCTGCAAATAGGGCTTATTACGGACTTCGTAGCCAGCTTAAGTCCCGTAGTCTGCAAACGAAAACAAAACTCGCGCTGTATACTACTCTGATTCTTCCGGTAACTTTATACGGCCATGAAACATGATTAACGTCCAGGAGGAGGCTGATCGGAGAGCTTTCAGAGTGTTTGAGCGAAAGGTGCTGCGGACAATACTCGGCGGTAAACAGGAGAACGGTATCTGGCGGCGTCGCATGAATCACTTTGTATATCCACAGTCAAGCGAGCACACATTGTTTTCACATTCTGATGGCTTTTCGCAAACGTGACCTTGTTGTGTAGGGGTTATCACGCCTATATAGAGAGTAGGAGGTTGAGGGTTCGAGCCCCTCCGAGACACGTGGATTCTTTTTCGCAAATGTCATATCAATTTGGCCATATGTGCACATATGCTGTGCATTGATGATTGATGATCTGAAAACTCAGTTGTGAATATGTACATTATGTGGAAGATTTTGATTTGAAAAATGTACAGGGTCCGGCAATTGAACTGCTTCAAAAGCGAGTAAAAGCAATATAATACAAAATACGTATTGGGAATAAGTTCTACAAAACGTTGTCGAACCGTGGGCACGTCCTTATTTTGATACCAGGGGTTGAGTCTTACGACAGGATTAGACGCCGGCTCAAAAAGTGAAGAAACCCAAATAAGGGGTTTTCAGGGTGTTCGCGCCCAAAGCGAACGTGATAGAATGTTTGTCCCAAGTTACCAATCCTAAAGTTAATCACCCCAAAATCCCACATCCCATCCTACTAACCACGAGTCGACCGCGGGTGTTTCGGTCCCCTTCCTACTAACAACCATGTTTTGAAAATGAACACGCACTCCTCATCCAAACGGCAATTGATAGCTTGCATGCTTGGCTCGCGAAGTCCCGTTATGAAGCTGACGCCACCAGCAAGGACAAAGAAGAAGAAGAAGCCTAAGACGAGAGCACCGACAGCAATGACGACTTGGCAACATGACGCACGCTGATTGGCCGACCTATCAGGAAGCAGATTCCATTCAGTAACATGTATAAAAGAAATGTGCATTCGCTCAAGAGCATTCAGTTTGTTGTGAACTATCACGTACAATACATCTTTATTTTAAATAGAAACCGCTTTCTTATTCCTGGACAAGCCAAACCAAATAGCCTTTCTCAAGGCTTCAAGAGTTAAGAAATAATTTTCTTAGTCGCTATCGTACGGACTTGGAGGCCCTTCAGCCGAAGGGCGTTGATACAGTCCACATTCCAACCGAGCTAACTGGGTGGCTCATTCCAGGCATCCTTCAGAGGGAAGGTGCCGCTGTCGAGGTTAAGATACCGACAATTCCCCGCTAATCGTCCGTGATCGGACACAGGGGTCATTTGGAGCTAAGAGCGGCCAGCGAATTAGCCGGACATAAACCCTATGAATTTGACTATCAGGATTATGTTGAAGGCCGCGGCTGCTCTGAAACATCAAAATTTCGTGTAAGTCCTGAAGTGACATCTGGTGGCCTCTTGTACACAAGAGCACATGCGGGCCTAGTTCGATGCGTTCCTCAATCGTCTGCGACGAGTGGTTCAGCTCAATGACAAAATAATGACCTTTACCCATGAACTTTCAAAAAGTGATATGTTTACTTGTGAAACTGAGTGAAACGGAAATGAAACATTTTTGTTTTGATCAATTTGCCTGTTTATTCTTAAGAAGCACTTCAATAGCCGGACCCTGTATTTGGAGGTAACCACTTTCCCTTCGATGGGACTCGAACCTACAACCTCTTGTTCGATTCCCGGAGCCGGTATGGGCAATTTTCGTTTTGGAAGTTATCTCGACTTCCCTTGGCATTAAAGTGTCATCGTGTTAGCCTCATGATATACGAATGCACAGAAAATCAATTTTTCTTGGATGCGCTTGCAAAACAAGCGACAAAAGAGAACTAACGACAAAGCTTTGTTTTTGCCGGAGATAATAATGATAAAGATCCGTTTTTTTGTCAGCAACAAAAAAGAAGACAATTTTGTTGCTGACTTGGAAATATTTCAGAATCTAACCATTATTACAAATTTAGCATCGTATTCTCCGAAATATCAGTGCATGCAAGGCAAATGATTCTTGTCATATTGTGTTTGGGTTCTGATAAAGGCTTGTTGTGAGGTGCGTTTGTCAGTAACAAACTCTGTTGACGACAAATGGTATGCACAAATGATAACTTGGCTTAGAAATCTCGCGGGTAATAACTGTGGATGGAAGTACTGATTGAACACTAAACAGCGAGGCAACAATGCCCCAGTTGGGGATGTAATACCAATAAGAAGAAAAAGAACATCGTTGTGAGTTTCGCTAAAAAGTCAATTTGTCAAGTCAAGTTACATAAGAATTTTTGTTTGGCAGCGTGCTCCAACAGATCAAAATTGTTGTGCGGCACTAGAACGTAAGCGTGCTGGCTGAGGACTACTGGATTGACATAATCGAAATTGCACAGATACCTTAAAAATTTAGTAGATAAAAAAATACACCCGATTCTGTTTTTATACGGCCGTGTAAAAAAAATCCCATACCAAATTTTTGGAAAGTGGCTCCATTTTACATGATTCGTCGAGGAATCGTAAGACTTTTTTAACACGGATTTTCGAATTTTGAACTGAAAACTTTTTTTCACACGGAACGATTCCCCGTGTAAAAAAAGAATCGGGTGTACTGACAAATAGGGGGAATGACGGCTTTGGCAGGTTTTGTTCTATTATTGTCAGGGGGGTTTTATGACTGATTATGCTCAAATTTGGCCTAAACATTCTTAGCATTCCAAAGAATATGGTGGCCAAATTTCATAAAATTCGGTCGACAAAAACCCCCCTGCCAATAATAGAACAAAACCTGCCAAAGCCGTCTTTTCCCCTATGAACAGAGCTATAGATTCGAAATAATTGTATTGTCGCTTGTGAATTTTTCAAATTGTTTCGAATCACGAATCGAAACAGAGGCTAACTACAATGAGTCATCTACTAAACTTCAATCATATTCGTAAACACAAACTTTATGTTGCCTTATCATTAACCACCTCAACATACTCGGCAATCATCCATCGTGGATCGTATCACGTCCGCACGAGCCACGCGCCTAATAAACCAACGTGCACCGAACACCCAAGAAGAAAAAACGTGGTGTGAGTAACAGATCCGACGTCATTTGAAGGCCGCTTCGCGCGATCGGTATGCTTGATATTTCCAACTTGGAACAGATCAACCACGGGAACCGCAAAACGGATGCCGAAATACACCATTTATTGTGTTCACACTGTCGATCGATTGTTGGAGGTTGCGAAGACCTTGAGAAACACGCATACGAGATCCACAAAACTGACAGCAACGATCATTGCATCCATCGAATGGATTTCCACTCTCCAGTTGAAATTTCCAGCACCGGGCCGGGCTTGCCTTTGAGATTTACTGCTGTTGCTATGGAATCATCTCTTCTTCGAGCCGGGCTTCAGCAGAAATAAGAAAGAAAACCAACGAAAGTGGTTTAAGGTCACCACTTAAATGGCATGCCGTCAACCGGTCATCGGTCTCAAGCGCCGAGCAAGCAGCGAATAAGCGGTCTCAGCACGGCCGCTGTAGATCATTCGCTCGTTGATTGAACAGCGTGCGCGACAAGAAAGGTGAACAAGCCATGAGTATGGATTTACTAGTTTGTTTTGATTTTGATTTTCGGTGGTGGTAATTTGTTTCTATGGATTTGACATTCGCTTAGGTAACGTCAAGTTCAACCGGAGGGAGCATTTGCATAGTGATTGGCTCGTGGAACTGGATGTGAATGTTAAAATCTAACGACCGCACGGTCATTCACGGTACACTAGTCGTTAATGACAAACGGCTACGAACGGTGGAAATGTAGATCAAGTTCAGATTTAATGATCAACGAAGGAATTTTTATGAGAAGGTATTCGTTTAACGGTGATTTGACCATGAAGTTAGAAAGCTTCAGCTTCATATGCTAAGGCATATACAGTGGTATCCCTCGAAACCAATTTTTCCGGTGTTTGGTAAATTTTGGACTACCGAACTGTTTGGTAGTTTAAAAATAAACCAAAAATTCAAATATTTATAAATTTATTCCGAAATCCAGCAGGTCTTCTAATTTCAAGCCCTTTTATTGCTAAACGCTCAGTTTTGTCTACCGCCATCGGGGGTGACAATGGGTCTGAGGGGTGAGAATGGGTCATCGCTCACACCAGCAGCTTGGAGGTCGTAGAGCAAAATCGTTCAAAAGGGTCTCTTATATTTAAGTCTTCTTGCCCTCAGATACATACAATCCATTCTTCAAGCATTCTAAGTAGCTGAAACAGTGACCCATTCTCACTCCTATTTGACCCATTGTTACCCCCGACGACGGTACTACATTGATTTTTTCATTTGCAACGGTCAATTGATTTTTTACCGACTAAGTCAACAGTCCAAAACGACGAGCTCAATAGTCTAGTGGCTACCGCTTCTGCCTTATAAGCAGGAGGTCGTGGGTTCAAATCCAGGCTCGTCCCTTTCCTACTTCTGAATTTCTAAACTAAGCAGACGCCATCGTTGAGGTGAAGTTCGGCACGCAGATATAAAATTTCTGCATCAATCATGCCGACGACTCCCACCGATGCCAATGCAGTGACAGTTCTCCGGAGCACTGGGGCCCAGCATCGACATCGGCGGTGGTCGTCGGCGTGGATACATCAGAAAATTGACCATCAAGTCAAGGAGTCTGTTACGATGTTATATTGCAAATGATCGTGTGGGTTGTATACTATTTCGCCGAAAACCATTTCGCGGAATTTTTTTTCGCGGAATGTATCAACTCACCGAAACACATTTCGCGGAATGCACCTTTTTTCCGAAAGACATTTCGCGGAATGTACTTTTTCACCGAAAGTCATTCCGCGGAATGCCATTTTTCTGATGCTACCGATTTCTGCTTAATTACATGAAATCCGGGCATTTTTTTTTATGCATTTAATGCAAATCCGAACCCGACTCGTTCCCGAGAATTTCGATTCGAACCCGACATAATTTAATTATTTTAGCCCGCACACAATTTTTCCCCGAAAAATTCAAACTAGATATTTTCAGGTTCTCTTTAAATTGAAAAAAAAATGTAAGCCCAAACAACAAACTAGCCTCACAATTAACAAAACTGAATAAAATAATTTGCAGTATTTGATTTCTCAAACCCGTACCCGACCCGAACCCGATATTGTAGTAATTTTTCAAACCCGAACCCATCGGGTACGGGTTCGACTCGACCGTATCTACCGCCCGTTATAAGGCGAAAGGAGTTGCTAATGTTTTCTTTCAAAGAACACGTCTTCCCGGTATAAGGCGAAGGGAAGGTAACGCCTTCTTTAAATGGATGCATCTGCCCGGTATAAGGCGAAAGGAGTTGATAATGCCTTCTTTAAAAGGAGTATATAGGTATAAGGCGAAGGGAGGGGTAACGCCTTCTTTAAATGGATGCATCTGCGAAAGGAGTGGGTAATGCCTTCTTTAAAAGAATGCGTCTGCCCAGCATAAGGCGAAAGGAATTGATAATGTCTTCTTTAAATGAACGCGTCTGCCTGGTATAAGGCGAAAGGAGTTGATAATGCCTTTTTTAAAAGAATACATCTGCCCGGTTTAAGGCGAAGACAGGGGTAACGCCTTCTTTAAATGGATACATCTGCTCGGTATAAGGCGAAAGGAGTTGATAAGGCCTTCTCTAAAAGAATGCGTCTGTCCGGTATAAGGCGAAGGGATGGGTAACGTCTTCTTTAAATGGCGAAAGGAGTTGATAATGCCTTCTTTAGATTAACGCGTCTGCCCGGTATAAGGCGAAAGGAGGGGTAACGTCTTCTTTAAATGGATGTATCTGCCCGGTATAAGGGGCAATTGAAATTTTGAAAACTACTTCTAAATATTCTGGGAGGCATTCCTTGGCCGTGCGGGAAGATGCGTGACTGCAAAGCAAGCCTATGCTGAAGGATAGTCTCGTTAATCTCGTGTTAAACGAATACAAAACAAAATGGTAACTTGGCAATGGTAATAATGTCGGAATGCTGAATGAACAAAGGCTATTATTATTAATATTCCGCGAAATGGTGCATTCCGCGAAATGGTACATTCCGCCAAAAGTCATTCAGCGAAAAGGTACAATCCGCCAAATGTCGTACCGCGAAAAGTTACAAACCGCCAAATGTTATTCCGCGAAATGTTCAACCGCGAAAATGAATTCCGCGAAATAGTTTTCGGCGAAATGTTATACAATCATCGTGTGGCCGTCATGAACATTGTGATAAATCATGAGTGGCCATTGTCGGTAGCAATTCATGCAGGATTGGGACAGTTTTTTGGTTGCTCTTAATAGTTGTCTTAATAGAGTCGACGATAGCAATAATGATAGCGTCGGTAGCGGTGATGGCCGTCGACGATGATTGCGGCAGAAAATTTATTCGCCGCGGTAGCGACTGTAGCAATTCAACGGTAGAAGGTTAACTTTCTCGGTTTAAAAAACTGTTGTCTCCCTTTTACTTCCACCAATTCGAATTAGTGGAAGTAAAAGGAAGACAGCAGTTTTTAAACTCGTCTATTCTAAGACGTTCGCAAATAATTATTAATTAACTTTCTAGACATTTAGTTATAGACTACTTTGTCTCTTTCTCGCTTCAAAGAAATTAGAAAACAACAAGGCCAGTAAACGTCAAAATTTATGAGGAACGAAAGAGAAAGAGATGTTTCCGTGCAGTGCCCTATTGTTAATGTTCGGAAAGGCCCTTTATTCTCTCTATATATATAAAAGGCAATTTTCGGATTGGAAATTGTCTCGACTTCCCTGGGCATAAAAGTATCATCGTGCTAGCCTCATGATATACGAATGCAAAAATGGTAACCTGGCTAAGAAACCTCGCAGTTAAAAACTGTGGAAGTGCTTAATGAACACTAAGCTGCGATGCGGCTCTGTCCCAGTGTGGGGATGTAATGCCAAGAAGAAGAAGAAGATATATATAAAAGTTAGTTTACGTTTCCTATGATGCATTTCCTCACGAGCGGATGAACCGATTAGTAAGATTTGAAAAGATAGAACATTTCACTGGGAAAGTTGAACAAATGTAAAAATACTACGTTTTCCAAAATTCTGAAGAAAACCATTAAGGTGAAAATGTCCAGCATCCGAATAAATTAAACCTTGCGTTTTCAGAGGCCCCAATCTAGATAAAGAAGCAACGAATAAATGGCATCTTCTTATTTTGCCTTTGCTGCGTCGCAGTAAGGGGCCGTACACTTATTACGTAAGCAATTTTTCTGGGTTTTTTGCCCCCCCCCCCCCCATGTAAGATTTTTCCCATAAAAAAGATTTTTTATTTATATGGCGCGTATGATGTTGACAGACCCCCCCTCCCCTCATAAGTGCTTACGTAATATGTGTACGGCCCCTAAGCGTAAAATAAGATGATGACAGTTGCTCGTTGCTTCAGTATTGATAGTGGCGCCCGTGAAATACAAGGTGGAACGCCTTGAGAACGCCTGGTTGACAATACATCGGACCTAGTTGGGGTTGTTCAATAACCACTTAGACCAATAGAACCCCTCGCCCCTTTTAAAATTCATGTAGATGTGGCGTTATTTTTTTTTAACAAAAAAAGGCTTTTATCTGGACGAAAGGTTATAACTATATTTAAAACTCATATAATTCACTCTGTATGATGTGAACATTCAACTACGCCAAACTGATGGACTTACGTACTTGCTGTTCAATATTGTACTAGCGGGGTAATTGAAACCTCCTTATCATTGCGACAGATAATCTCAGTCGCCCAGCGATAGATTTGAAAAAACCTTAATTTGTCAAATTTAATGTGAAATGTCAAATTGAATGTGAACTCCCTCGACGAACATAAAACATGCAAATGATTTGAACGCAGTCAAAAACAGTTCAAAGCGACGAACCCCAAGACGAAAAATTTCAAATGAACTCGAGATTTTTTCAATTTTTAAACAAATAGTATTTGTGGCCATGATCTACAATTTTGCGTTTGCTCATTTTTTTACACATTAAGGTAGGTTCTTATGCAGAATTGTAATAAAATCTAACATTCGTTGGTTGGGTGTAATAAATTGCAATTTAGCTTGTGCCACTATATGCTCTAGGGTTACTTTATTGAAACAAAAAGTTATGCGTGTATTGGTGAGTATATCATTGTATGTGGGTATATCTCAAAACGCAGAGAACGATAAAAAAAACTGTCAAGGGCAATGACGAACACTTCGGCGCTGCTCGCACGTAAGATTCCAAAATACGTGCGATGAACCCCCAACAGCAACACATAAATATTGTACGATGCGTGGACAATGATTTAGAGGCCCGTCGCTTCACTGAAGGGATGTGCGGCATCGTCGAAAAAGTAAAGAAAAACGATTACCGTGACCTAATATGCGTTAAACATTCGTTTGTCTGCATTTCATTTAACAACAGTGTGATAAGTGAGTATATCAGAATTTGAAGGCCACTAAGACTGAAGATTTTGGAAACGGCGGTATCAACTTACTGCCTAACTTTAGTACTTACTGCTTTGAAGTGCGTTTGTTCATTGATATACTGGTCATACCTATAGGTAGAAAGAAAAAAGGGAAACGTTAGTTGTATAAAATAGTTAAAATAGTAATAATTTACTAAATAAATTATTTAAAATAACACACAAATTAACATTTATTATGCGGTAACGCGAAATATTGAAAGAATAAATGGTGTATCCGACCCTAAAAAAAGTCATCCAAATTTTGAGTTTTTCGTTCTGCTATACCTCAAATATGGCATTTGCTATTTTAGTCGTCATCCTATATTTTGGCCATATTTTTTTTGTTCACATTTGCAAAGTAAATAAATTGTGGCAATAAAAAAAAAAATAATTTGAAAAAATAACAAATAAACTCCTCGACTTTGTTAAAGAATGTTTTGGAAATCCTCAAAAAATTCAAAAAAAAAAAATTTTGCCCCCTCAAACTATTATTTATGGGGAAAAAAAATCCGAGGGAGAGAAATAATTGTTTTTAAATATTTGAATCAGCCTTATGGCTTTTGCAAACGCTATATGCATAGCAAATCAATGAACCAATCGATATTCCATTTCCTCATAACTTTTGAACGCAATGACCGATCGTGATTATTTTCAAAAATGATCAACTAGGGGTTTGCCTCCCGTCGAATGAAACTTGTTGCGAGAAAATCGGGGAGCGAGGATTACCTAACCTAACCTAAAGTCTTTGAAGAACCACAAGTGGAGTGTGTTGACATCTAATTTAGAAGAAGGTCACTCAAAGTTCAAACAATCAACTATCGAGTAGTTTCGGAAGACCTAAACGAATGGAAGCAAACATTACAATCAAGATGGATAAACTGCACTGATAACTGAAAACCCGGAACAAAAAGTGTTGAAAAGAGAGATAAGGGAATGGTCTGGAAGAACGATGGATGTTGGAAAGTTGGTTCACAAATGGACAAGTCACCGGTTCAGCCCCATCCCAACGCACTTCTTCCCGGAAACCGGTAAGGAGAAACTATGTTCCTTTAGAAAAATGAAAACGGTACTAGACACAGGCTGCGTTCGAGAGGTAAGTCATTTAACAAATGCAAAAACAAATTTTCTAATTGAATCCTGCCGAATTTCTACCATTATGAATGATATGTCTTTGGTTCAGTAAACGAGCAAGAGAAGAATGCAACGATTTATTAAAATTATTTTGTTAAACATTTGTTTTAATATTTTAATGTAGATAGTTCTGTGAAATTCTTTATTGGTAGGGCAACTGTTCTGTTTTTCATTTCACTGAACATGTATTCATCTCTCATCGCAAAACAAAGACATAGAGCAGTTGGTGCATTCGTTTTCTTTTTGCTAACATGCGTGTAATTGCTGAGAATAATCATAAGCAAAGGAAACAATTCCAATTACTTTTCATTGCATTTTTATGGGATGAACGTAGGAGCTATGAGATGAAGTTCAGGAGCAATAACCCAACATTACCAGAGAGGTGGCTTTACGTTCAATTCTCTGAAATGGCTTCTTCCTGGTAATGGAACAACTGGTTCATAACCTATAATATTTTTTTTTCTTCTTTATTAAAGAGGCTTTCAGCTCTTGGCTGGTTCACCTCTGGCGAACCTATAACATGGTAGTTCTAAGAATTTGGAAATAAAGAATGTATTCCTAATACAATTATTTGATTCTCCGTTTATAGGTGGATATGAACACTTAACATATCCGTCTTGAATTCCTGTATTGTAATTTATTGAAAATTATTATATAAATTCCAAATAAATTTTACATCACATTTTCAAAGACACCAATCTCAACCCTAGTTCTCAACAAAGAAGCAGCGAACAACTGTCATCTTTTTATTTTAGCTTTTAGCTCCTTACACCAGCTTCATTAAAAACGTTGCAGATTTATGATTGCATTTTCACGGTTTATGTCCTGAATTTCCGATTCTTCCCGCTTTTCGGGCTTGGTGGTCATATGGCTACCGTTTCTACTTCATAAGCAGGAGGTCATGAATTCAATTCCAGGCGCGTTCCATTATCTTACGTTGTATCTTCCCGTGTATACTTCTCATGTTCTAGAATTCGCAAGAACTAGAAATGGAGTTAATACCGTTTCTATCATCTAACCTATACCTTCATCTTAGCTATTCTAGCATTCTGTTAGAATTGAAAATGAATTGAGAAGTTCGTTATTCAATAGACAATTATTTCCCATTACATTGGCCACCCTTTAATCAAGATGAACCTCTGCATAACCCCATTGAATCCCAATTTCCAATAAGTGAAATTCCGCATGATCTCTTGGCAAGTGCAGAGGTGTTCTCGGCTCGCTGGAGTGAGTGATTGATTTAGCATTCCCATCCCAAGCGCGATAGACTGTAAGGACTTGGCCGGCTATCGTAAAGTTTGAGAGGTTGGTCGTATTGGACAAACAAAAACCAAAATTCAACGATTCGGTCGATTCGGGTGACCGCCGTAGAGGTCAGGTTATTCAGCTTACTCTGCATATCAGATTCAGAGTGCTGTTGAGCTAGTAGAGCAATATCATAACCCAAAGCGAAGTCGTTGATCGATGGGGAATGAACGATCCTTCAATCACCATGTCGTTCTTCTTCTTCTTATTGGCATTACGTCCCCACACTGGGACAGAGCCGCCTCGCAGCTTAGGGTTCATAAGGCACTTCCACAGTTATTAACTGCGAGGTTTCTAAGCCAGGTTACCATTTTTGCATTCGTATATCATGAGGCTAGCACGATGATACTTTTATGCCCAGGGAAGTCGAGACAATTTCCAATCCGAAAATTGCCTAGACCGGCACCGGGAATCGAACCCAACCACCCTCAGCATGGTCTTGCTTTGTAGCCACGCGTCTTACCGCACGGCTAAGGAGGGCCACCATGTCGTTATTGCCGCTAATTTCTCCAAGACCATGACAATGACACGTTCATAGTCCAAGTCCAAAACAACTTGAAAAACAAGCAAAAAATCAGACGTAGTCCACGTAGACGAATTGTAAAATACATATTTTGCAAAACGTGTCAACTAGCTTAGTTCATTGTATGTCTATCTCAATTCTCACAATCATCAAAACATTATCAATAATCAACTATACTGCCCAAAATCGCATATCTGTCCCATATGAATAGGGAATCCAGAAAGATGGGAATGATATGCGATCATAGGCACTATAGTTGCAACTAGTTTTCGCTTTCACTATCGATACCATGCATCCAATTTTCTTGTTAAATCCGGGCGGACTCTCTATTTTACTGGGATCGATCCCCCAACCGCGACAATGACGCTTAATAGTTTTGTCATCAGTGAGCAATTGTGCACTTATTGAATCCGAGATTCAAAGTTTTTTTTTTGTTCGGGATGAACTACTGCGTCCATTACTTTGAACTGTTGTAGTATACCCGCATAATATGTTTAGTGCATGTCTTTCTGCTCCATTTCTATTGAGAAGAAATGAAGTTGTCGTCTTTTATTCAGATATTTCTCAATTTTAATGTGTGACCTCTTTAGATTAAGGTACCGCTATTTTTACCCTTCGAGAGGTGGCAACTCTCAAAGGCGCGCCAACTGTTCGGCTTCAACAAAAAGGGGGTAATACTGATTTTGACCATGCATCGGTACTGAAGTTCAAACATATTTTTGCTTCTTCTTATGAGTTCCGAATTCGTTTTTTTTTTTTTTTTAAGTTAAGTTTAAGAATTAAGATTGTATTACTAATATAAGTTATTTGCGATATACAGCATGCATATAAATACAAGGAATGGTTCATTCACAAGATGCGGAGAAATGTTTGATTACCCGACTCAAACTACCGTGGATACTCTGTACGGAATCGCGCATCGACACTCCAACCATTATTCCTTCTGGACCTCGCTCAATCCTTTTGGCCATCATCCGTTCATGAATCAAAATACCACCGATGCATTGTCGCTATCCTCTTTTTGTGGAAAAATCCTTTTACGCCAGACGGCAGCAGCAAGTTCCTCCTTAGTGGATAGTGGTTCCGATGTTCCATGATCCGGCTGATCGTGTTCCAGTATGTCCAGTACGTCCAAGGACTCCGAACTCCGCAATGCTGTTTCAGCTGTTTTGTGTTTCTGACTTGTACAGAGATCTGATTTCATTGCGTTTGGTATTTCGGAATCTCACATTTACACACAGCTCTAATCAGTCAGAGGGTTCAGCAGATCCACCAAATTCGTATCCGCTTCTTTCCAAATTAATGAGCGCTCCAGCATGAGATTGAGTTTCATTTTTATTATTTACTCCATTGACTCCATCCAAAAGAAGCAAAAGGTTGGTCATCCAAAAGCAAATTATAGTCGTTCCATACTCTTTCGACCATCACTCATAATTATGAACAAGAATAGTAAGAACTAGAGCACAGTGTGGTAGATCTTACCCCGTAATGCATTACGTAAAAGTGTCTACCCAGCATTACCATTTGTGCATTCTTATATCATTTATTCCTAACAATAAATTCTAGGAAATTGTTTTCTTCCTATTCCTATTGAACAAGGAATTGAACTAAACACAGCTTGAACATATATGTTACGGTTCGCTTTACCGCCACAAATTCCGTACATATTTTCGATATTTTTCACTTCATTACTGCAGCAGCGATTATAGTCATTATTGTACAATTGCCAAAATGGCTACATGCGGTCATTATAATGAGTCATGGCACGAGAGGCCGAAACCGCCGACACAGCACCTCGTCGATTCATCATCATTGGACGTTGACCTTCAACGAGACGGTTTGATTTTATATTTTTTCACCACCACATGGAAGGGAAGTTAAACGAACCGAGTAATAGTTCAATTTTTTGCTTGAACGGGTTTGGTCGGAAGTGCAAAATTTGTATATGATAAAATTGGCAACAAAAGGAAGTATTGTATAAGGTGGGTAATTTTCTTCCTAATATATTTGTTAAGACTAACGTTGGAAAAGTACAAACGTTAGTCGCCATAACTGCCGATTGCTTATAGGAAATTATAAATAATAAGTTTTTAGAAAATTCCAGCGGTCACATTTTAGCCAGGGTTCAGCTTAATCCAATTGAGCGCCATTTGAAAAGGTTATAAAATTCATCGCACATGTTGAAGCATATGTGTCCAAATAAATACATATCTTATCGAATAATCTTCAACTTAGTTACAAACAGTGTAATACAGAGCAGTCAGAAGGTGTTTGATCCAGTTTGGTGAAAACTCAACCCATTTGGTCCAGAGTTTGACTCATTTGCCAACAACCTATCACGAATTTTGAAATGGATTATATTTCTAACTAAAATACTAAGTTATTACAATAATCTAAGTTATTACGATATCTGAATGTCCCCACGGGTGTTTTTCAAGCAAAATTGAGCCTCTCAGGGGTAACGATAGGTAGGGATTGTGAAAACCGTTCAGCAGCATATAAGCATAAAAGCATATGGAGACGCATGGTACAATTGTGCGATGATTCATCTTGTGACTAAACTTTTTACGCAAAATTCATCTCATCCGTTTTATTAAATAAATCAACAAGTGTGCAAGCATTTGTATGGAACTTGTATTTTAGGAAACTTTAATCTAATTGCATGTTGGGACCTACATGTTCTTGGTTAACATGTCGAATACTGCGATCAAGAAATCATTAGAACCATGACTTCAAACAGCAAGTTCCCGGGCATTTCATTTATTTAGTTAACATCTAAACAGATAACACTGAATCAACAATTTGACGCCACAATGCACGGTTCGAGGCCGCATCTCTCCATCCTCGGATACGCCCCACGCTCGCCAAGTCGTTCTGCACCTGGTCTGCCCATCTCGCTCGCTGCGCTCCACGCCGTCTCGTACCTGCCGGATCAGGAAGCGAACACCATCTTTGCAGGGTTGCTGTCCGGCATTCTTGCAACATGTCCTGCCATCGTACCCTTCCGGCTTTAGCTACCTTCTGGATACTGGGTTTCGCCCGTAGGTTGGGCGAGCTCGTGGTTCATTCTTCGCCACCAAACACCGTTTTCTTGCACACCGGCAAAGATGGTCATAAGCACCCGTCTCTCGAATACTCCGAGTGCTTGCAAGTCCTCCTCGACCGTTGTCCATGTTTCATATCCGGAGAGGACTACCGGTCTTATTAACGTCTTGTACGCGGCACATTTGGTGCGGTGGCGAATCTTTTTCGACCGCAGTTTCTTCTGGAGCCCGTAGTAGGCCCGACTTCCACAGATGATGCGCCTTCGTATTTCACGACTAACGTTGTTGTCAGCCGTTAGCAAGGATCCGAGGTAAACGAATTCCTCGACCACCTCGAAGGTATCCCGTCTATCATAACACTGCTTCCCAGGCAGGCCTTGTCGCGCTCGGTTCCGCCCACAAGCATGTACTTTGTCTTTGACGCATTCACCACCAGTCCACTTTTTGTTGCTTCACGTTTCAGGCGGGTGTACAGTTCTGCCAGCTTTGCAAATGTTCGGCCGACAATGTCCATGTCATCCGCGAATCAAATAAATTGACTGGATCTGTTGAAAATCATTACCCCGGCTGTTACACCCAGCTCTCCGCATGACACCTTCTAGCGCAATGTTGAACAACAGGCACGAAAGTCCATCACCTTGTCTTAGTCCCCGGCGCGATTCGAACGAACTGGGTGTTCGCCCGAAATCTTCACACCAGTTTTGCACACCATCCACCGTTGCTTTGATCAGTCTGGTAAGCTTCGCAGGAAGCTGTTTCCGTCCATAATTTTCCATAGCTCTACGCGGTCTATACTGTCGTATGCCGCCTTGAAATCAACGAACAGATGGTGCGTTGGGACCTGGTATTCACGGCATTTTTGAAGGATTTGCCGTACAGTAAAGATCTGGTCCGTTGTCGAGCGGCCGTCAACGAAGCCGGCGATAACTTCCCACGAACTCGTTCACTAATGTTGACAGACGACGGAAGATGATCTGGGATATCACTTTGTAGGCGGCATTAAGGATGGTGATCGCTCGAAAGTTCTCACCTCCAATTTGTCGCCTTTCTTGTAGATGGGGCATATAACCCCTTCCTTCCACTCCTCCGGTAGCTGTTCGGTTTCCCAGATTCTGACTATCAGTTTGTGCAGGCAAGTGGCCAGCTTTTCCGGGCCCATCTTGATGAGCTCAGCTCCGATACCATCCTTACCAGCTGCTTTATTGGTCTTTAGCTGTTGAATGGCATCCTTAACTTCCCTCAAGGTGGGGGCTGGTTGGCTTCCATCGTCCGCTGAACTGACGTAGTCATCTCCTCCGCTGCCTTGACTTTCACTGCCTGTACTCTCAGCGCCATTCAGATGTTCCTCGTAGTGCTGCTTCCACCTTTCGATCACCACGTTCGTCCGTCAAGATGCTCCCATCCTTATCCCGGCACATTTCGGCTCGCGGCACGAAAGCCTTTGCGGGATGCGTTGAGCTTCTGATAGAACTTGCGTGTATCTTGAGAACAGCACAGCTGTTCCATCTCCTCGCCTCCGCTTCTTCAGGCGGCGTTTCTTCTCCTGAAAAGGCGGGTCTGCTGTCTCCGCTTCCGTCTATAACGTTCCACGTTCTGCCGGGTACCTTGCTGCAGCGCGACCGCCCGCGCTGCGTCCTTCTCCTCCAGAATCTGTCTGCACTCTTCGTCGAACCAATCGTTCCGTCGACTTCGACCCATATACCCGACGTTGTTCTCCGCTGCGTCGTTAATGGCTGCTTAAATGTACTCCAGCAGTCCTCAAGAGGGGCCCCATCGAGCTCACCCTCTTCCGGCGACGCTGCCTCGATATGCTGCTCGTATGCAGTGGCGACATCAGGTTGCTCCAGTCGCTCTAGGTCGTACCGCGGCGGTCGTCGGTACCGAACATTGTTGATGACGGATAGTTTTGGGCGCAGTTTAACCATCACCAGATAGTGGTCCGAGTCGATGTTAGCGCCACGATATGTCCTGACGTCGATAATGTCGGAGAAGTGCCGTACATCAATCAGAACGTGGTCGATTTGTGATTCTGTCTGCAGTGGTGATCTCCAGGTGTACCGATACGGGAGGCTGTGTTGGAAGTAGGTGCTACGAATGGCCATATTCTTGGAGGCAGCGAAATCAATTAGTCGTAGGCCGTTTTCGTTCGTCAGCCGGTGAGCGCTGAACTTTCCAATAGTCGGTCTAAACTCCTCCTCTTGGCCAACCTGAGCGTTCAAATCTCCTATGATGATTTTGACGTCGTGGCTTGGGCAGCTGTCGTACTCACGTTCCAGCTGCGCGTAGAATGCGTCCTTATCATCATCAGTGCTTCCGGAGTTTGGGCTATGGACGTTGATTATGCTGAAGTTGAAGAACCGGCCTTTGATCCTCAACCTGCACATTCTTTCATTGATCGGCCACCACCCGATCACGCGCCTTTGCATATCGCCCATCACTATGAAAGCTGTTCCCAGCTCGTGTGTGTTGTTGTTCGTTGCTTATGATTTTTAAAGGCTGGCTTGCAGGGCCTGACACCAAACCCCCTAAATTTCCGGAGGACCATTCCTCCTTATTTCCGGTGGACCATGGTGCACAGTTTCACTTAGAGTCCCTCGCTGGCACTCGGACGATGATCAGCCGCCCCTAACATGGAGAACAGACGCTGTTGTGAGCCGATCCTGACATGGAGAACAGACGCTCAATAAGATTTGCACCTCGAAGAGGAGCAAATCCCCCCTTCTCTGTCAGCATACGACCATAGTTCCCACCGGGTTTGGTTACCCGATCTTCCCTAAGGTTGCTCGTATCCGGCCAGCACCATGAGGAGGTAGGGATAGGAGTTGCTGGGTAAGAGGCTAAGGACCGCTAGATGGGGTCTATTTTATTCCTTCAGGTACGCGAAGTACCAATGGTACGCTTTACCCAGCATTTGCCGTGCCGCATCTTCTAAGCGATTTTAAAAATTCTTTCACGATTGTCTTATCCACCTCATCTAGCTTCCTATAGTTTTCTAATTTGTTATGTTTCTAGGGATCCTAATTTTTTAGGCTTGTTCAGCTGGAGTACGGTTGCAGTAATTTAAAATGTAGAAAGCTTCGATTTACCAAATTCAATATGAGTTAAACTTACCGATCAAAAAGAACTTGAAAACGGAAATCAACCGAGCTTGTCCCTGCAAGCCTCTAAAGCTCTTGCGTATTATACTGGTTTGATGCAGATGTTCTAGAATCTCCAAATAGTTCGGGAATTCAGATCATTTGATCAACAGGGTCAACTACACCTGCCTTTAAACCGAAATCAACCAACCTGTCCATATAAGTCCCTTAAGACCTTGCGTATTATGTGCAGTCCACATTAGTTTGATGCAGATATTCTAGGTTATCCAAATTGTACTGGACTTCGGATTAATCGGTCAACAAGGTCAACTATTCCAGTCGAAATCAACCCAGCATGTCCATACAAGTCCGTACAGCCTTTGCGTATTATGTGGAGCCCAAATTAGTTTAATGCAGATGTTCTAGGTTCTCCAAATTGTTCTGGAATTCAGATCATCTGGTCTACAAGTGACTTTAAAAAAGTGACTTTAGTGATCATTTTCTAAAAATAGTGACTTTTGGCAGCAATTAGTGACTTTTAATTGACTAGACTCAAAATAGTCAGTAAAAAGTGACTTGCTACAAGGCCTGTTATGACAATCGACTTATCTCGACGAACTGAGCAAATGTCTATCTGTCCGTGTGTATGTGTCTGTATGTGTGTGCATATTAGAAAAGGAAACAACTTTCGATATAGTAATCCTTAATCGATTTTCTTGCAAGGAGTTGCATCCGACAGGGGGCAAAGCCTAGTTGATCACTATTGGATAAGATAAGGCCAGGCCCGTTATTATAAAAGTTATCAAGAAAACGATGATTTTTTTTTATTTAGTAACGTATATAAAGCAATTATTGTTGGTATGTATCATACTAGACCAAAGTGTTACAATTATAACGATAAAAGCATCATAACTGCTAGGTGGATTAATCTGGGGTTTTCAACCAATTATCCTAGTTCAGCGGTTCTCAACCTGAATTACATGTACCCCTAGAGTACCTTGCCGGCCCCAGGGTACCTCGGACCAAAATGCTTAATGGCGGATTTATTACAATTCCAATAAGCCTTACTGATCTTGTTTTAATATTTATGTATTTTAGATTTCAAAACTTTGTATTGTATTATGCATGGCGGTCAGCAAATCAAAACCTATCAGATCCTGCCCACTACAACCTGCAAAGTGTATGATGGTCTGTGCAACAAAAGATTAAAAGAACAAAAGTTTAACGACTTATATCTCGGAAGCCTCCTTTCAAGAGGCTCAGGCCTCCTTTCAAGAGGCTCAGAGCCTCCTTTCAAGAGGCTCAGGCCTCCTTTCAAGAGGCTCAGAGCCTCCTTTCAAGAGGCTCAGGCCTCCTTTCAAGAGGCTCAGAGCCTCCTTTCAAGAGGCTCAGGAAGCCTCCTTTCAAGAGGCTCAGGCCTCCTTTCAAGAGGCTCAGGCCTCCCTTTCAAGAGCTCAGAGCCTCCTTTCAAGAGGCTCAGGCCTCCTTTCAAGAGGCTCAGAGCCTCCTTTCAAGAGACTCAGAAGCCTCCTTTCAAGAGACTCAGAAGCCTCCTTTCAAGAGGCTCAGGCCTCCTTTCAAGAGGCTCAGAGGCTCCAGAAGCCTCCTTTCAAAGGCTCAGGAAGCCTCCTTTCAAGAGCTCAGAGCCTCCTTTCAAGAGGCTCAGAGCCTCCTTTCAAGAGGCTCAGAGCCTCCTTTCAAGAAGGCTCAGAAGCCTCCTTTCAAGAGAGCTCAGAGCCTCCCTTTCAAGAGCTCAGAGCCTCCCTTTCAAGAGCTCAGAGCCTCCTTTCAAGAACTCAGAGCCTCCTTTCAATAGGCTCAGAGCCTCCTTTCAATAGGCTCAGAGCCTCCTTTCAATAGGCTCAAGCCTCCTTTCAAGAGCTCAGGCTCCTTTCAAGAGAGCTCCAGGCTCATTTCAAGAGAGCACAGGCTCCTTTCAAGAGGCTGGAAGGCTCCTTTCAGAGGCTCAGAAGCCTCCTTTCAAGAAGGCTCAGAAGCCTCCCTTTCAAGAGGCTCCAAGCCTCCTTTCAAGAGGCTCAGAAGCCTCCCTTTCAAGAGGCTCAGAGCCTCCTTTCCAAGAAACTCAGAGCCTCCTTTCAAGAGGCTCAGGCCTCCTTTCAAGAGGCTCAGAAGCCTCCTTTCAAGAAAGGCTCAGAAGCCTCCTTTCAAGAAAAGCTCAGAAGCCTCCTTTCAAGAGGCTCAGAAGCCTCCTTTCAAAGCTCAAGCCTCCTTTCAAGAGGCTCAGAAGCCTCCTTTCAAGAGAGCTCCAGAGCCTCCTTTCAAGAGGCTCAGAGCCGCCTTTTAAGAAACTCAGAGCCTCCTTTCAAGAGAACTCCAAGCCTCCTTTCAAGAGAAGCTCAGAAGCCTCCTTTCAAGAGGCTCAGAAGCCTCCTTTCAAGAGCTCAGGCCTCCTTTCCAAGAGGCTGAGCTCCCTTTCAAGAGGCTTGGAAGGCTCCTTTCAAGAGAGCTCAGGCTCCTTTCAAGAGGCTCAGAGGCTCTCTCAAGAGGCTCAGGCTCCTTTCAAGAGGCTCAAGCCTCCTTTCAGAGCTCAAGCTCCTTTCGAGAGGCTCAGGCTCCTTTCAAGAGGCTCAGAGAGCTCCTTTCAAGAGGCTCAGAGCTCCTTTCAAGAGGCTCAGGAGGCTCCTTTCAAGAGGCTCAAGCCTCCTTTCAAGAGGCTCAGAGCCTCCTTTCAATAGGCTCAAGCCTCTTTTCAAGAGGCTCCAGGCCTCCTTTCAATAGGCTCCAGAAGCCTCTTTTGAAGAGGCTCAGGCCTCCTTTGTAAAGGTTTGGAAACCTCCTTTTAAGAGGTTTGAAACCTCCTTTCAAGAGGTTTGAAACCTCCTTTCAAGAGGTATGAGAACCTCCTTTCAAGAGGCTCAGAAACCTTCTTTCAAGCTTGGAAACCTCCTGTCAAGAGAGTATTGAAGCCTCCTTTCAAGACGCTTGGAAGCCTCCTTTTGAGAGGCTCGGAAGCCTCCTTTCAAGCTTACTTTGAAGAAGCTCGGAAGCCTACAATGGTCATCAAAGTCTTAGGGATGATTCAAATATGACGTCCACTACTTTTTGAGATTTCTAGACCCCTTCTCCCCTCTCTGTCATGCTTTTTTGTATATCTAGTATATGCACTGTCACAAAATCTTAGACTCCCTCCCTTCCTAAAACCTGTGACATCATTATTGAACGACCCCTTATAGAAAGCTTGATGTGTAAATTTAATTTGAATAGCAATGTTTTAGAGAAAAACGAAGATTTCATACAACATTTTGAAGAGCCATATAGGGGAACTGTACCGGTTTTAGCCATGTTCCTAATTTGGCCAATTTTGCGAATAACTCCAAAAATAAAGCAATTCGGGAGGGTTTTATTAGTTCCAACAAGAGATATATCCCTCACGATTCGACGCTGCTTTTAACTGATCGATTATTTTGGAAAAATATGTATTTTTCAGGGTTGGCCAAAATAGGCACTAAGTTGGCCAAAACCGGTGCACTTTCCCTATTGAGTAAATTTTCAGGTCCGTTTTCCATATATCTTATGAGGTTATTTTCATTTACAACAAAAAAACAATAGGGGGTACCTCAATGAATGTAAAATATCGAAGGGGTACCTATCAAGGAAAAGGTTGAGAACCGCTGTCCTAGTTGATGGCACAAACAAAGGGATAGAATTAAATCCGAATAGACTGTTGCGAAAATGTTTGATGACAGTATTTTTTTTATAACAAAGCACACATTCTATTATTTATCAATGAAAACAAGCTCATATAGAGCAGCATGCCTAATTCCGTCTTACACACAATTTTCGGTAAAACTATGTTAAGACTTGAGTAATAAACATTGGGGATGAGAATTGGCCCAAAAGATCCTTCTTCCTAGACATAATATGAATGATTTCCTCTATCTCAATCCCTCTAGCATCTAGGAAACTTTTTTCTACAATCCCGTATATTCTATATAAAGATGGGGCATGCCCATGACATAAGTTCATGTTCATGCATAGTTTGTATACAGCTTGCAAAAATAGTTATGCGGGATTGCAGAAAAAATCTATCAACCGTTGGTTAGGTACTCGTACGGTGGTATACCCCCTTGGAAATGCTAATAACACTACCGCTGGTTTTATAGACAAAATGGTCATGGTTGAAGATCAATATCTCGATTTCTAGCCATTAGATTAAGGAATTTTTGCATCCCAGCTTAAAATAACCTGAATTTTCAAGTTTCAAGATAATGATTGTTTCAGTAAAACATGCATAAAAATAGCAGCGGTGGTGTTATAATTATTTCCATAAGTGTATACGACTCTAAAAAGCAGTGAAATGATTCAATTAACATTAGTCTACCTTGACGGCACTCAGAGGCTTCCTTTTTCGACTGCTAGCAATTATAGCTGCCCTCAACAGAAGCTACTGCAAGTAAACACCTCCGCTGAAAGAGCAACAAATTGGGCCAACGTGCACCCAAGTGTTTTATTATGTATGTGATCCGGTCAGTGCAGTGTGCGTTTCTGTTGTTATCGCTACCTTAGAAACGGTGTAGCCCTTTATTTTTCGTTCCTCGAATTCTCCTCTCTATCGCACTACACTTAGCACTTGAAAACAATTACGATGCCAACAAATAACAATAACCGCCACTCACAATGTATTAATTTGCCGGTGGGTTGTTTTCCCTTTCATGAAAGGAAGGAAAAGCCTTATGGAAGCAGTAGCTTTTTCTTAACTAGCGGGTTCTTCCGCTGTCGATTTTTTTGTTATTGAATTTAAATAGACACCTGCAACACAGTTATTAGAAACCATATAATAAATTCGATATATATTTTTTCTATTTCACTATGCAATCTGCCATATGATTAAACCTGAAATAAAAACACTGAAACAATATTCCACCACAGATGTAAAACGCCTAAAAATACAGCATTACTCGAATGTACACAAAAGTAAAGCGCAAAAGCGAACGTTCTTTTCACTAACACAAAGGCCCGCGTTTTTCTCGATTTTACGTATATTGAATCTCATTGCTTTATCTACCTCTTAGGAATTATTTCCACAAATGTTTAGAACGGCGATATGTTTGCTGTGAAGAATGATTTTTCACGTGCAACTAGAACATAGACAAACGTCGAACACAAATTGATTGAAGAACGACAGCACCGCGAAACAAGTAGAAGGAACGCACTCGATAACCGATGAACAGAACACCACAGAAGACAGAACCAATCTGAACAGCGCAGCTCTTGGGTTCAATGAGTGCAGCTCAGAGCACTGCCCAAAAGAACGATACACTGCTACTACTACCAACAGAAGCCCCTACCAGTTCGGAAAGCTCGATGATTGGACCCACAACTAATAACGTATAGGCTATTTGGAGCCTACATGCTGGAAAGAACCCGTCTTCTTGGAACCGAACCGACCGACAAGCACTTGTTAACTAAGGCAACCTAAGTGGTTAGAAACAACCCACAAAAAAGCAAGGCGCCAATCGAATCCACCCCCGCCACCCTACTGGTTGCATCGGCGGCGGTTCAATTCAGCATTCGCCGCCGCGTAAATATATTCTGACGGCTACTACTCTACGTCTATACGCTACGCCAGACAGATACTATGGACCGACGTGGGGCTCATCAAGTTGAGCAGTTAGGTACTGGTCGTCGTAGTTTCGTCATTTGTGCTGGGTGATTGTGGTAGAAGCTGAATGAGCTTGTGTTGTTTGCTGCTGGGCACACCTCGACTATCTGGGTATATGCCATGCGGCGACACTATGCAGCTCACAAATCAGAGAGCAAACGGCAGCTCGCCCAAACGATATAAGCACGCGAGGAGCTGAAGTAAAGCGACGCAGTTACAGTGAAGCGATGCCTCAAAATTATTCTCTCTTGATTCTCGTTGCCTGCGAATGTTTATTGGTGTGCTCCGTGGCTTCTACCTGGTATAGCATTCGACGGAACGACATACCAGCTACTGAGGCTGAGCAGACCGAGCAGACAACGGTAGAGGTCGTGATGCTGACTGGAATCGCCTTTGCTCATTCATGTGGTACATGTTTTGGTCGCCAGTTTTGCGTTTGTAGTGCTGTTAGCGGGACAAGGTTGAAGCATGAATGAAACACACACCTCGATGCACGATTGAGCAATGCACTAAAAGGTGGGTGATTGGTCATTCATCGTTTTAGCAGTAGCTACTTCGGCACGACACGGTTCTTTCGTATGATATTTGGAAAATGCTCCACAAAAGCTGACTGCCTTTTATTCTAATTTCAAACCGGTGCAGTGCAGAAGTCTATACTCACGCGGTGCTTAAAGAAGAGCGTGAGTAACAAGCAGAATTTATCCAACAACAGTTTTGTTTGAATTTCATCATCTTTAATTATCGTCTGAGGTAATGAAGCGCTAATAAACACTGGACATTGGGCTCATAAACTAATTACTTAAGGGGTTAATTGTAAATATAATTGTAATATAATAGCTCATAGCTTCAATATTATGTTCTTTTTTTTATCTTTATTATAGTGATTTTTCAATATTAAATTAAGTTCATCACTTCAGCTTCAATATTCATTTTATCAGAAAAAAGCAACAAAAGGTTTTTTTCTTTATTTAGATCTGGTGCTTGATTGCTTTCATACACGATATGAGATGAATTGGCTTCAGTGAGATAACGAATAAAACATTATATATATAATTATAATACTGTAATACTTACTACTATAACAAATAAATCAATCATGGAGACGCATGGTAGGAATTAAACTATGCTTGCCTTCCTCGTGCATAAAGACGAGAGGGCGAAAAGGGCCAAATCTGATAAATTTCAACCACCAACCCTCCCTTCGTGTTTTTTTATAGTGTGGAAAGGCTCAAAACTTGTAAAAGCCGTAATGCGGTGATGGATACCCTTCCATCCCCTAGAGTAGCGATCCACAAAAACCACCCTCTGATAAGAGAGCTGAAAAGACCAAAATTGAAAATTTGCATGGGTCATCGCGTTCCAAAATTGTTGACGAATACCTCTTTTCATCAAAAAAAATTCTTCAAAGTTCGAAATACCTTTCTGTCTGAAATTGTATCCTCGGCAGAGTAGACTCAGAATTTGAATAATCACATGCATGTACACACATTATTGGACAAACATTTGAAACTACCCGGATACCCTTATCCAGAGGATGTGCCAAGCGGTGGAGAAGTGGAACGCAGTTTCGACTGCAACCACTCAGATTGCCTGCAGCTTGCAGAGAAACTGGCGAGCCGAGCAACAGTCGACAAGCATGACTAACTTGTGATTGGTTAGTTAGAGCGAAAACAGGCTGAGCGCGGGGAAGTGAATGAGAGGTTTGCACATGTCGAGGGTAAGAGTGTCGCAGCGGGTGGCAACCGCAGTCGTCACCACGAGGCATGGCAGAAGAGTGACCGCATGGTGTTAATAAGGACTGCATATGCCGAGGTAGTAGGGTCGTAGCGTAGAACTGTTGGTACCTATCGCTATCGACACCTCGAGGCATGGCAGAGGTGAGTTGAGTGAGCATCCAAGTTAGTCTCGCGTGGCATGTTAGACGTGACGTGAGCACCCAAGTCAGACTCACATGGTATGTTAAGGCGAGCACCCAAATCAGACTCGCATGGCATGTCAGAAGTGAGAACCTAAGTAAGTCCCACATGGTGTGTCCAGGCGTGTGTCAGAAGGGAGTGGCAGGGTGTGCTAGAGTGAGCACCCAAATAAGTCTCAGATTTGTGTGCTAGAGCGTGAATCAGGTGGTAGGGTGAGCATCCAAGTTAGTCTCACATGGTGCGTAAAGGGTGAGCACCCAAGTTAGACTCACATGGTATGTCAGTGGTGAGCATCCAAGTAAGACTCATATGGTGCGTCAGAAAGAGTGTCAGGGTGTGTTAGAGAGAGCACCCAAGTAAGACTCATACGGGATGAGTGCCTGTGTGAGCGTGAATGAGCGAGTACATTAGTACTGCCTATCCCCAGAGTAATGCTGAGAGGCAGTTTCTGGGGAACCAGAATATTAGCAGAGAGGGTAACTCAAGTAACCTTCTGTTGCTTGGGTGGGTTTAGTGGGTCCGGCGGGCTGGCCTTCTGCCTTCCGCGCCAACCCCACTCCCTGAGTGATAATTTCAAGTGTCTGTATGCAGATTTGCCTTCAACCCTCTATAAAAAAACATTTGTAACTAACTAAAAATACACATAATTCATGTATAAAACAGAATTAAATTGTTGAAACTCCTGGACCAAAAAATGCAACTTGGCATATCAAATACTACAACTAAATACTACATACTACAAATACTACGTATCACTTGTTTTCGATAGCTAGATTGCGTCTTTGTGGACTCTACGGCACTACCCATAATTCCATTACCCATAATGCAATTACCCCGAAGGCCACTACCCCGAACTCCACAACCCCGAATGAGTCACTTCCCCGAGTGCCATTACCCCTAATGGGACACTACCCCGAATGAGTCAGTACCCCGAATCGGTCATTATTTCAAGTTTATACTTCATTTCAATGAAAAAATGTTACTCAATAAAAGTTTATTCATAATTCATTAAATGAACAATAATTGGAACTGAAACTGTTTCAATGCAGTATGGCACTTCGTTCCACTTCGTATGGCACTCTTCAATATTCCTGAAATGCAGAGAGTTGGAGGCAACTGCGGTCCACGTCAGCATGGCTACTAGGGCAACAAGGTAGAAGTTGTTCCTTGGTCGCTGTATCCGGATTCTGGATAAAGCGTGGTATAAAACTCAACATCGACGAGGGGTGAATGGGTGAGTAAGAGTGAGTGAGTGAGTAAGAGTGAGTGTGTGAGTATGTGAGTGAGCGAGTAAGAGTTAGTGAGCGAGCGAGTAAGAGTAAACGAGTAAGAGTGAGCGAGAAAGAGAGAGCGAATGATTTAGAGTAAATGAGTGGGTAAGAGTGGTTAAGTGAGTAAGAGTGTGTGAATTTATGAGAGTGGGTGAATGAGTAATAATTAGTGAGACAGAGGAAGTGAGTGAGTAAGGGGGTTTGTGTATGAGAGTAAGAAAGGGAGATCTTGTTTGTCTTCGGGAAGTTGCGTTGACCTGAAGAAGGCATCATCTCGTTTCGCTTTCTATCGAGCAGACGTTACTTTTAAAAGGCAGTATTTCCTCTGTGTGTACCTTATCGAGGTATAAGCACATTCATTAAAAGCAGGTATTATCTCCTCTGTCTGCCTTATACCGAGCAAACCCGTCCATTTAAAGAAGGCATCATCTCCTCTGTCTACCTTATACCGGGCACATGTGTTAATTTAAAGAAGACATCATCTCCTCTGTCTGCCTTATACCGAGCAAACGCATTCATTTAAACAAGGCATTATTTCCTCGGTGTGGCTTATACCGAACAAACGCGTCCTTTTAAAGAAGGCATCATCTCCTCTGTCTGCCTTATACCGAGCATACGCTTCCATTTAAAGAAGGCATCATCTCCTCTGTCTGCCTTATACCGGACCAAACGCGTTCATTTAAACAAGGCATAATTTCCTCCGTATGCCTTATACCGGGTAAACCCGTCCATTTAAAGAAGGCATCATCTCCTCTGTCTGCCTTATACCGAGCAAACGCGTTCATTTAAACAAGGCATTATTTCCTCGGTGTGGCTTATACCGGACAAACGCGTCCATTTAAAGAAGGCATCACCTCCTCTGTCTGCCTAATACCGGGCAAACGCTTCCATTTAAAGAAGGCATCATCTCCTCTGTGTGCCTTATACCGGGAAAACGCGTTCTGTTGGAAAAAGGATCTCTTACTCCATTTCGTAGAATAGTACTTTTTCAGGTCATAATGACAGGAATGATAGTTAAAGCTAATTAGAAGAAAAAATCAAAACTGTTGGTTAAACTGGTTTTGTTTAAAACCTAACGATTCATCGATATCTGTTGGTGTTAAATATAATAATAGAATACTTCTTCTTCTTCTTCTTATTGGCATTACATCCCCACACTGGGACCAGAAGCCGCCTCGCAACTTAGGTGTTCATTAAGCACTTCCACAGTTATTAACTGCGAGGTTTCTAAGCCAGGTTACCATTTTTGCATGAGGCTAGCACGATGATACTTTTATGCCCAGGGAAGTCGAGCAATTTCCAATCCGAAAATTGTCTAGAGCCGGCACCGGGATTCAGAACCAGTCACCCTCAGCATGGTCTTGCTTTGTAGCCGCGCATCTTACCGCACGGCTAAGGAGGGCCCCAATAGAATACTACAGATTCTAAATGTTTTCGGGGTAATTGCCTTTCGGGGTAATGGATTTCGGGGCAGTGTCCCATTCGGGGTAATCACTTTCAGGTACTGTCCCATTCGGGTAGTGGCCTTCGGGTTAACGGCATTCGGGGTACAGGAATTCGGGGTACTGGGGTGGAGCCGTCTTTGTGGCATACACTGCCATAAACTCCTTCCCCAATCTTTTCGGAGGTGTTCAAACAATATGCTTCTTGTTCCTGACAGTGATTAGTACAGTACATTTTTGCTGCTATTATCATGTCACATTGTTTGTACCGGACAGAATGTTGCACAACATTCTCTTGTGACAATTATAGTGTTGTAGACAAATGCCATTCATGGCAATGAATGTATTACCCGCGAGTCGTTCGTATCATGTGAGCAATATTCGTGCCGCATGTGAATGTATCGCTATCTATTATGATGGTAGCGCAAAATGAATGTTCTGAGCAGTCATAAAGGTATGATGCTTATAGAAAAATTAAATTAATAAACAATTTGTTTCGTTTGGCTGCTTTAGGGCCGCACACTTATTACGTAAAGGCTTATGGCGGGTGGGGTAAAAGAAAAAAATAATTTATAATGAAGCAATTTTTCATAGGGGAGGAGGTTCAAACTCCGGAGAATTCACTTTCGTACTGAGTGTATCGTCATTTTATATCCCGAGTAAGATTTCTCTTAAACAATAAATCGTCAAACTTAAACAATAAATCGTCAATCGTCAAAAAAAAAGAACGTTTTTACAGGCTTAAAAATCATTTAAATAATTTAATAATTCAACTATTCGAGCCAGATTTATTTTTAACCTGTTTTTGATTATCTATTCTAAATACAAAAAATGATATTTCTAAATATATTTTAAAAAAGCACTAAAAACCAATATAATAACAAAAAACCCAGATTAATCCACCTTGCGGTGATGGTGCCTTTCTCGACCTTCGTAAAATGTGTGTGCTTGAAAATATATGAGCTAGTAGCTAGGAGTAAAAAAGACAAATTTATTTGTCCGTTCTATGAAAATCAGATTATTTATGGCAAAGATATTATAAATCCAGTTGAAAACCGAAAATCATATTATGTCCCATTCCCAGATGTCGCAACCAGTGTTGTGCTTAATCATTATCAGACGATCATGATTGCAATTTTCATGTGAAAACTTTTCACGTGAAAACAGTAGGCGAGTTGTCGTTGACGACAATTTCTCGAATTTTGTACTCAAACGATAAAAACACAGAATTTTAATTTAATCATTAATCTTCCCTAATATCAACTAATTGTCAGCAGTCCCGTTATACCTTTGATTTGGCGTTATAGTTTCATGCTAAGTACGGAAAAATAGTTAAAAGGTAACGGTAGATGCTTCAAATCAAGATACGATTTTCAAACGATTCTTAATCGCTGGCGAGTTTAATCAACTTGATAATTTAAAAGTAAAATCGTGGGAGAGTTTGATCATTCTCGATCTTTCGAAAATTTGAGTTTTCCCAACCCTGGTCACAACTGCATCGCAGTGGTGCCCGACTATAGCACAGTTGCGCACTACTCGCGATGCAGTTGCAACATCCGGAAATGCGAGAAAATGCGATTGTCGTGAGACCTCAGTTCGGTTTTCAGCTTGATCTACAATATGCTAATAAAATTTCGACATTTTTGTTTCCTTTTCCAATCTTTTTGACGTACATACCCTGTTTTATTTTACCCAGTCATATATTTTAAGGATATCACTTTTGGATGTTACTTGAACTGAAGTTCCGACTATACAAAAAGAAAACGAAAATGTCATTTCCCATCAAGCGAGCGGAGGCAATATTTGTTATGATATAAATCTCATGACCGTCTTTCTGCCAAACTCCCGTATGAAGAAGGGGGAAGAGTATCAGTGTGGAAGCATGCGATAGTTCGTTTTCGGAAAGAAATTATAGCCTTTCGGTACAACTTTGTTGCACAAGAAAGGCAAAAAGTATTTGGACATAATTTCTAAGGTAATAGTTCAATCTGGCCAACTTTCAATAGAAAATAATAGAACATGATTCCGCGTCTAAAGCAATTTGTTGTGTGAGTAAATCGGTTGAGGTAAGTCCATTAAAAGTCAGCTAAACTTTTTTACTCGCTTTTTATAACACATAGTATATTTTGGCCATAATTTCTGTGCCCATGGTCTGATCTTAAATTTTCAATAGAAAACAATACGACAGGATTCGCGTCAGAATGAAACTTGTTGGAATTAAATCGGTTGAGGATAAATTCCAAAAAGTGAAACTAAACTTTTCGCACTTTTGGTGCGCGCACACACTACAGAGACATCATCTCAGTTCGTCGAGCTGAGTCGATTGGTATATAACACTACGGGTCTCAGGCCTTCTGTAAAAGTTTGGTTTTGGAGCGAACATACAGCCTTTTCGTATAAAAAAGGCAAAATGGTGTTTCAGCCATAACTTCCGATCCCATAGTCCGATCTAGTCCAATTTTCAATAGGAAACAATGGGAAAGCATTCTGCGTCGAATGCAATTTGTTGCGAACAAATCAGTTGAGAATAAGAGCCCGAAAAATTAGTGACATTTTTACGCGATTTTTCGTATAAATTTGTATTTTGGCCATAACTTCCGATCCCACAGTCGACCTGGCCAATTTTCAATAGGAAACAATGAGAAAGGATTCTGCGTCGAATGCAATTTGTTGCGAAACAAATCAGTTGAGGATAAGTGCCGAAAAATGAGTGACATTTTTAGCGTCGTTTTGTGCGCACATACACACACACATACACACACACACACGCACACACAGACATCACCTCAATTCGTCGAACTGTGTCGATTGGTATATAACACTATGGGTCCGCGGACCTTCTATAAAAAAGTTTGTTTTGGAGCGATCATATAGCCTTTACCGTATACTTAGTATACAGAAAGGCAAAAAAAAAAACTTTGGCCATATCTATTTAATACCGATCTGTTTAATTTTCAATAGAAAACAATGGAACAAGATTCTGGGTCGAGTGCTACTTATTGCAAGCAAATCAACTAAAAAGTAAGATGCCTAAAAATGGTGAAATTTTTCTTGTCAACAAATGTATTTTGGCCATTACTTGATTCCCATAGTTCGATTCGACCAATTTTCAATACGAAACAATGGGACAGGATTTCGCGTCGAACGAAACTTGTTGCGAGCAAATCAGTTGAGATAAGTGCCTGAAAAATGGTGAAATTTTGTACGTGTTTATCATGTGAAAAAAAGTGGATTTTGGCCATAACTGAAACCCATTATCCGATCTGTCCAATTTTCAATACGAAACAATGGGACAAGATTCTGCGTTGAATGAAACTTGTTGCGATAAATCAGCTAAGAGTAAGTGCCTACCAAGTGCGTGAGATTTTTTGTTCTAAAAAATATATTTTGGCCATCAACTCGAAGCCCATAGTCCGATTCAACCAATTTTCAATACGAAACAATGGGACAAAATTCCGCGTCGAATGCAACTTATTTGCGAAACAAAATCGGTTAATGATAAGTGCCTGAAAAATGGTGAGATTATTTTGCGCACACACATACACACATACACACAAAACCGGGCGGGTTCCAGGCCGAGGACGGAAAGGGTCCTCGTCAAGGCTGGGGCAGGCGTAGGCCTCGCGTCAGCAAGTCCCTCTGTTTGCTGGCGAATAGGCCCTATCGCAGAAAGGTCAATTTGGGGTGCACGCGGCATCATCATTCTTGATACCAGTCGTGCAGAGAGGAAGCGAGCGCGAAGTCGACCCTGCCCACCTTCGAGGACATGATACCATGGTGTTCTTCTAAAAAGCGAGTCACGATGTTCGTTGCTGCAGGACACGCAGCTAACCTCGAGGTGCGTCATGCACTGGCCCCCTTTGAAGCATTACTTTCTGGTTGTACCGAAGGGACGATGGGCAGCGGCAATGGAAACGGTTTAGCTGGTCAGGGGATAACCCAGCACTTCCTGGTCAACCCAGGATGTCTGTTGAGCAGATTCCCCCTTCATTGTTTGGGAAGAAAAAAAACACACATACACACAGACATCCACTTCAATTCGTCGAGGCTGAGTCGATCGATATATAACACTATAGGTCTCCGGGACTCCTATAAAAGTTCGTTTTTGGAGCGAACATATAGCCTTTACGTATACTTTGTACGAGAAAGCAAAATGGTATAATTTTCGATCCCATAGTCCGATATGGCCAATTTTCAATAGAATAAAACAGGACAGGATTCTACGTCAGATACAACTTGTTGTGAGCAAATCAGTTGAGGATAAGTGCCCGAAAAATGAGTGACATTTTTACGCGATTTTCCCGTATGAATTTGTATTTTGGCCATAACTTTCGATCCATAGTCCGATCTGGCCAATTTAAAATAGGAAACAATGGGACAGGATTCTGCGTCTAATGCAACTTATTGCGAGCAAATCAGTTGAAGATAAAGTGCCCGAAAAATGAGTGACATTTTTAAGTGATTTTTCCGTATGAAATTGTATTTTGGCCATAACACGATCCCATAGTCCGATCTGGCCAATTTCAAATAGGAAACAATGGGACAGGATTCTGCGTCAGATACAACTTGTTGCGAAACAAATCAGCTGAGGATAAGTGCCCGAAAAATGGTGACATTTTTAAGTGATTTTTCCGTATGAAATTTTATTTTGGCCAATAACTCCCGATCCCATAGTCCGATCTGGCCAATTTCAAATAGGAAACAATGGGACAGGATTCTGCGTCAGAATGCAACTTGTTGCGAAACAAATCAGTTGAGGATAAGTGCCCGAAAAATGGTGACATTTTTACGCGATTTTCCGTATGAATTTGTATTTTGGCCAAAACTTTCGTTCCCATTGTCTGATTTAGCCAATTTCAAATAGGAAACAATGGGACAGGATTCTGCGTCGAATGCAACTTATTTGCGAGCAAATCGGCTGAGGATAAAGTGCCCGAAAAATGAGTGACATTTTTAAGTGATTTTTCCGTATGAAATTGTATTTTGACCATAACTCCCGATCCCATAGTCCGATCTGGCCAATTTCAAATAGGAAACAATGGGACAGGATTCTGCGTCGAATGCAACTTGTTGCGAGCAAATCAGTTGAGGATAAGTGCCCGAAAAATGAAGTGACATTTTTGGGTGGTTTCTGCCACACACACACACACACACACACACACACACACACACACACACACACACACACACACACACATCCTCAATTCATCGAACTGGGTCGATTGGTATATAACACTATGGGTCTCCGGCCCTTCTATAAAAAGTTTGTTTTAGACGATCATATAGCCTTTACCGTATACTTAGTATACGAGAAAGGCAAAATAAACTCGTACCTGTAATTGTGTGATAAGTAATCTTATTTTCTTGGTTGAACCACATTTTTATTTCAAATTTTGATTTTTATTGTTGAAAACCCAGGTTGAAGCAGGGTTATATACCCTCGAGGCAAAACGACCCATTTGCATTTTTGAATACATTTTCAGCAGTTTTTCCAGAGTATTTTACTATAGCGTATGAAGTCTCTAACTAGCGACCCAGTAGTAAGCCACTTCCGTAGGAAATTATCAATGTTCCTCCGGATCACGGCACTATAGATCGTGGTAACGGAATGATTGATAGAAGCGTAATTCGTAACCTGATTGCAGTTCAGGATAGCGATCCGTTTATTGATAATATGGTAGTAACATATGCTGAAGTCGTAGTCAACGCTAGATGTTAGCTTAGATTTTTTAATGTGAGAACGAACATCGTCAGCACAAACAGCATACTTCTTGAGAAAATATCAGCATAAGCACTTTCAAGGACACATGTTATGGTCATATTTCTTGGATTTTTTTTTTTTCAAATGGTCCTAATTGATTTTGAAAAAGATGTACAGTGACCTGCATAATAAAAAGCCCACTTGCCGTTTTTCATTTTTAGTTTTTTTGGAAAAAAAATAATTTTATAATATATTGAAAACTACAACTCTTAATGTACAAATATATTCCGCAAACTTTTTTGTATTGCCAAAATACACGTTTTTGCTGAATACGTCATCAGTTTACAACCTATGGAATTCAAGACATTAAAAAAAAAATTGCCGGAAAATTCATTTTAGTATCACCGCAATAATTTTTTACCCTATGAATCAATATGGTCAAAACTCAGGTGTGGTAAAATTCAAGTTATATCTAGGCTCTGAGGTCCAAAATTTTCCAGCAAGAAAATTGGTTCACACGCAATCGAGATCTAGATCTCCAAAGTTGACCATTTTGTATGAAAAACGGCGTGTGGGCTTTTTATTATGCCGGTCACTATACGCCGAAAAAAGCTACTAAATCAATATCGATAATCCGTGAACGTGAATTTTAAAATAAACGTTAGAAACGGCTCAACGAATCGATTTCTAGTGGTTTTTGCCTCGCGTAAACTGTTCATCTTTAATAAATCTTTTACTTGCTGTGTATATGCAAATCGAGTTTTCATAATATTGTAATTATTGCCAATACCCGGAAAATAGGAAATTAAACTTATAAATCCCAAAATCCGCGTGAAGAAAGCACAAAAAGCGAGCTCAGCGTATAAATGACTGTATTATTTTCAAATATTTAGCTCCATTGGTGATGCATTCATCACCTGCAAAATTATATTACATTCGTTTCATTTGTAACACATATTATGTCGCACAGAAAAATGTCACGGTAGCTCATGACTTTTTTTATGTCATGCAATAATATTTTGTGTTCCAAGATAGTCAAACGTGCAACAAGTAATCATCAACAGATGTACAGTTAAAGACAGTACATTTCAATGCACTGATTGGCACAGCATACAACATAGCAGGTCTAAAAATTTGTTTGTAAATCAAAAGTTTGTTCTTAAGACAAAAGTTTTGATTTTCTGTTATAAAGTGGATATATACACTTAATATATTTTGTTACATTTGACTTGAAGGCCTTCAATGTGATTTTTTAAAAGTTAATTTTGATCTAGCAGAAGTCCTAAATATTTAGCTTCGCTAGACCAATTAATTGGAACCCCATTCATAGTGACAATATGTCTGCTAGAAGGTTTTCAAATAAGAAGCTCTCTCGGCTTATGTGGGAAGAATTATAAGCTGAGTTTTGGGAAGCATTCAGGAAATTTTCCATTTTGCAAGTAAAGTGGAGAAAATATCAAAACTTTTGCAATCTACTACAAATGACACAAGGCTACGCCCTTTGGCTGAGAGACCTGTGTCATCTGCAAACAAAGATTTTTGACACCCTGGAGGTAAATCAGGTAAGTCAGAAGAAAAATGTTATACAAAATGGGCTGATATGCTGCCTTCGGGAACACCAACTCTCACAGGTAATCCATCAGATTTAGAATTCTGCAGTGAGCGATCTGATAAATAATTTTCTATCACTTTAGTAATGTATAGAGGAACATCAAAATTAATCAATTTTACAATCAAACCTTCATACCAAACACTGTCAGATGCTTTCTCTATATCAAGAAGAGCAACTCCAGACGAATATCCTTCAGATTTGTTGACTCGAATTAAATTCGTAACTCCCAATAACTGATGAGCGGTTGAATGCCCATGGCGAAAGCCAAATTGCTCATCAGTAAGAATAGAAAAGTCATTATTATTCATTCTATCCAAAATAATCTTTTCAAACAGTTTGCTTATTGAAGAAAGCAAACTGATTGGGCGATAACTAGAAGCCTCAGCTGGATTTTTGTCCGGCTTCAAAATTGGAACAACTTTGGCGTTTTTCCATTTATCTCACAGGCATGTTTGTTTTATTTCATTGTACAGGCAATAATTAGTGATTTATTGCCAATTATCGGTGAGTACGATATTAACTGCTCAAATTAAGAGTAGAGCAGTGAAGAACAGAATGGATAGATATCACAAGCATGCGACAAGTATGAATCTTCTTGCCTTTCCATTGTTGAAATCGCTGTTATATGTCTAACGTCCACCCAGGAACAACTGGGTAGCATGGTGACTACTCTTGCCAAGACAGGCTGCCAGTTTTCAAAAACGCTTTACCCCTTTTACCCATAGTTTTGTTGCAACACATCGCTTCATATCTCGCGCCGTTCGATGTGTGACACCATTCAACGTAAGACGGCAAACAGTTGAAAATTGCACCGTGCAGTGGAACAACTTAATCATGGGAACATGATCACACCAATTGAACATGTTTCTCGTTTGCGCCTACAGGTGCACATTGCTGATGATACGCATACAGGGTAGCATACGGTCAAGTACCTCGCACTGATTTTTGCTTTTAAAATGGTCATAACTCGTTTGGTCAAATTTTTAGCTTGAGTCTGTTTCTGTACTTAAGTCCAATCCTTACTCGCTTGGGAATAACGAAAACTTATTCACATGGTAGCAACTGGCCCTAACCCATCGACAGATGACTTGCTAAACACTTATAGTTGGAAACAAACTATACTCACAGCGGACAAAAATGCAAAATATAATTATTTACAGAAGTCAAAAAGTCAACATCATTTTGCTGAAATACAGACACTGCAAAAGTAACTGCATAACCGATCCAACGAGAAAAGGCGGACTAATAAGCTGATGTAATAGATGCCACTATTAAAAGCGCAGATACAAAAGTATTTACAGTGCAAAATCAATTACTTAAGAAAAGCTGCCAGAAATGTTGATTGAAATACTTCAATACGACGACGCATAAACCCAATACTTCATTTTTTAGAACTCCCAAACCGATTCGCTATGACCCACGTTCTCTGGCCGCTGTGGTACCAACCAACCAAACAAGCTCATTCCTTCCAGCAACGCGACATGAACGACCTCCGATGACTCGAGCGCGAGCGGTGCAAACCTGAACCAAAACAAAAATTACACGAAAATCTTCGCACGTTGGAGTTTTACGGCGATCAGCGCGACTGAGTCTCAGTAGCTGGAGTCGCGGTGGTAATATCGTGTCTTGCTCAAAGTATGTGATAATCGAAACCTTCGGACCGCGGTGTTTGTACACGACAGCCTCAGTCTCTCCTCGACTCTTGGGCTGGGTTGTTTGCAATTTAAAGCACCGCACCGTGGACATTTCGCAAACCCTGCAACTCTACTAGGTAGGTGAAAGATGGAGCCGGTCCCATAAAGTATAAACTATGGGCCCGGTCGGTCTGATAAATGCGAATATATGGTTTTTTTTCTGTGGTCATGTGTGCTGGAATTGGTCGTGATGTTATTGACTGAGCTGGCTAGTAGTGTCTGTACATTTCGAGAAAGGCTAACAATTT